>NC_061073.1:9339931-9519110 GCF_021917145.1 Hypomesus transpacificus
ACCCTAAGTTTGTGTTCTCACTCTTACAAGAGCAATAAACACCAAACCTGTGCATTCACAACCACACACACCAACTGCTTGCAGACAGTTGAAATCCCTTCTTGGGTCTTCACCAGTATACAAGCTTTGTAGTTCCTCATTTCAACTTTGAATGTATTTTCTGCCTATAGACAGTCTATGCAACGCCTCTGAAATGCATGAGACTAAGATGAAGTGAATGTTGAATACCAACCCTGCATTCCACCCCACACACACATGAAACACACCATTTCTTCCATAACATACTCCTTCACAGCAGTCTGTGGTTTGAAACACACTCAGCAATCAGGACACACTTCTACACATTTCTGCACATCTTCAGACTCTCTGGTGCGTGCTTGTTTTTCCAACTGACAAGATTGCCATTTAGATATTCCCCTGTATCATAAACCACTGACTGAGGTTGTAATGGCATAATTGCCTTAAAAGAAATGTATCAGATCAACTATTTTATCAACTTTTTTTTTAATTGTAAAAATCAACTGATCTGAAATGTCAGCTCCACATCCCCTTAGACCTGGCATGGAGGAGAGGGCTGTAATGATGGAGACCAGAGTTCAATCCAGTCCACCAATCCTTCCACTCCTTTAAAGCACTCTTTCCTAAGTTTTAGACGTCTTGAGCAGAGGGAAAGACTTTGACCGACTCTTAACTGGATGGTGTTTTACTGGAACACAGACCAGTCAGGATCACTGTGGAGGAGTTTGTGTCCCGGGAAGGTTCGAGTTGTGCAGCTGAAGATGTTTAGCTTCCAGGGAATGTCAGACAGACATGTGGAAGAATTCCTGAACCCAGAAGGCTAGCAGGATGTGCACAGACACATCTAGCAGACAGTCTACGTGGGGAGAGAGAGCCGTGTCAATCAGAACAGCAGAGCGTCTCTGCATGCGTGTCAGCATCTGTCCTCGGGGACGGATACTCACTTGAATGATTCAGACGTGCTTTGTTGGGCCAGAAAGTCCAGATTTTAAAGCAAAACCACAATGGCCAGTCGTCCTAGACTAGGACCTTTCCTTTAAGCTTGACCAAGATATCCTCCTCCTCTGCTTTAACACCTCACACTCCACATGGAGTCAGTGCATGGCCTGGGTTTCCTACACAGGCCACGATTTTCTCAAAAGAAATATCCTTAAAAATCAGACCGCCAGATCAAAATTCCATGAAGTGGACCTCAACTGCAGGGCAGACACAACATCCCCCTCCTGTCTTCCCCAGAACTCTCCTCTTCTCCCTCCCTCTCGGTCCAGTCAGCCCTGTGTCCAGGAAATGTGACAGGGCAGAGAGCGTCTGTGTGGGGGGAAGGGGAGGAGGGGGAGGAGAGGGGGAAGGGGAGGAGTAGGGGAAGGGGAGGAGAGGGGGAGGAGGGGGAAGGGGAGGAGTGAGAGGAGAGGGGGAAGGGGAGGAGGGGGAGGAGAGGGGGAAGGGGAGGAGGGGGGAGGAGAGGGGGGAAGGGGAGGAGTGGGGGAAGGGGAGGCGAGGGGGAAGGGGAGGAGGGGGAGGAGAGGGGGAAGGGGAGGAGGGGGAGGTCTGTTGTTTCCTGAAATCTGATCGCTGCTCAGAGCAGAACGAGAGAGAGAGAGAGAGAGAGAGAGAGAGAGAGAGAGAGAGAGAGAGAGAGAGAGAGAGAGAGAGGAATCAAAACAGGGTTGATAGAAACATGGACATGAATGTGTCCACCCCACCCAAGCCCCAGACATAGTGCATTTCTGTGTGTGCGTGTATGTGCGTGTGTACGCGTGTGTGTGTGTGCGATAGACATGGTACAGAGCAAGCTCCCCCAGCCGAGCCCCAGGGCCACAGCACAGATGACATCACCCTGGCTGTGCTGCTCTCAAGCTGGCACGGGCCACACCATGGTGCATCATCTAACACACACACACTTATACAGACACACGTGTGCTCACCCAACACACACACACACACACACTAATGGAGTAACTGCATTACAGACAGACCACTGTGGGCTGCTGTATTGATTTGAGACGACCCCTCCCTGGTCTCAGACACAGACTGTAGATGTGTGACTCCCCACAGAGCTCTCTCTCCCCCCCGGTTCCTCCTGCAGCCCCTCAGGTTCCTCCTGCAGCCCCTCAGGATCCTCCTGCAGCCCCCCCGGTTCCTCCTGCAGCCCCTCAGGTTCCTCCTGCCGCCCCTCAGGTTCCTCCTGCAGCCCCCCGGTTCCTCCTGCAGCCCCTCAGGTTCCTCCTGCAGCCCCTCAGGTTCCTCCTGCAGCCCCCCCGGTTCCTCCTGCAGCCCCTCAGGTTCCTCCTCCAGACCCTCTGGTTCCTCCTCCAGACCCTCTGGTTTCACGTTACAGATAAAACTGTTCAAACTTAAGAACTGGAACATATCATGTGATTAATGTTCTCCTTGACAAATGTATGAATTCGTTTCCCTGACAGTTCGGCTCAGACGGTTTTGGCTGGATGTATTGTTGACTAGACCTCTGATGAGATATTCTGATCATCACAACTTTTAAAGGGATAGTTGGACTCCTGCATATCTTACTGTCTTAATGTGCAGTGGGACTGAAAAGGACGGTACGGGGCACATCAAGACAGAACAGACGATGTTGGATGTGCAATCAGGTACCTCTACAAACTCCAAGTGAAGTGAGCGCTGGATGTAACAAAATATATGGAATATACAGCCTTATATTGAATATATTGGGAATTGTACTGATTATGGTGACCCTCTGAGGTGAGACTGAAATGAGAGTCATTATCAGACTTGGATCTCGCCAAGAGGTTTTCCAGCCAACAGTCAATCTGTCCAAGTGTATTATTTGCACAAACTGAAAACACTGCTCCCTGAAAACAAGATTTGAAGTGGATGCAGCCCCAGACAGAGCATGTTATTCAGATAGATGACAGAGGCAGCTATGGTCCTGAGGTGGCTCCATCTCTGCTTCCTCCTGGACGCTTGGCTCCAACAGACAGGCAGCGGGGGGAGGGCGGCTCGATAAGAGCAGAGGAACGAGCCTTTATTGATCTGGGATTACTGGCAGAATACAATGTCATCGTCTGGGGGGTGGAGCATGTCCTGCAGTCTCTAGGGCTGGCGTGACTGATGGAGCTGGAGTCTGAGAAGGCCCTACAGGGCACAGCGAGCTCGGAGAAGTGTCCTTCCAGTAAAACTATGGAAATGTGATCTGAAAACAGAACTGGACAGCATGTGAAAGCGGACCTCAGGCACACTGTAGGCGAGTGTTGTTGTGGTCGTAATAATCTGTAGAGAAGAAAGTTTCAACGAAGACAGTCAGCTGAACATCTGTGGATGACAGTGCAGCTGGGAGAAGGAACACAGGCCTCTGGAAATATCTTCACGCTCTACATTCCATTTATTATTACTACGAGGAACCCAATTGTAAAGGAAAACATCATTACATTCAATGAGGTTGACTTTTCAGGGTTTTCAAACTGAATTTTGTTGGTGGTTCACACCCCTCCGCTATCAGATGAAAGATCTCAGGAGTCTGAGGAGACACGCTACCACATGGAGACGTTCGCCAACAGAAACACTGCCGTGTTTGAGGAGTCAGAATCACAGTGACCGCTACACCAGAACAGAACTAACCACCTCTTCCGCTACACCAGAACAGAACTAACCACCTCTTCAGCTACACCAGAACAGAACTAACCACCTCTTCGGCTACACCAGAACAGAACTAACCACCTCTTCAGCTACACCAGAACAGAACTAACCTCTTCAGCTACACCAGAACAGAACTAACCACCTCTCTGGCTCTGGGTGGACTAAAACTATTTCAAAGATTTTTCCATGATCGAAGGTCAAAGAAAAAGAGGAACTCATCTCTAGTTTCTTTCTTCAATTGAATTCATACGCTCGCTGTTATCTCATTAGCCCAGTTTGACAGCACCAATGGTATATTGGGTTGGTGCCATGTATCTAAATGGCGTAATTTCATCCACTGGAAGCAACATTACAAATATTGATCCAGTTTCCATTACTCCGATCGTATCCAGTTTGCCAACTGCAGGCATTCGGTCCCATGAATAGATTTTTGACCATCCAGAAATTATCAATACCTGTCACCTTACTTCATTTTCCTCTTCATTTCCATTTGGTATCGACCTGCAGCAGTTCTGTGGCTGGGTAGACACTTACTCAGGCTGTACTTAACGACTCGGCCTAGCCGTTTGGAGAGATCAAAGGAAAAGCAAATGTGACCTTAATAACAGCCCTGTGAGTGTTGGACAGGGGGAACTGAACATGTCATGACCAGCAGGATGGGGTGTGTGTGTTTCTGTGCACACACGTGCATACGTACATTTTTTTTACACAAACACTAAACCAAGTTAGGGTTAGTTACATGGTAAGGCCTCTGCTGATGGAGTGATGGAACATGAAATATGAATGTATGTAATAATGTATTCATTCATTCCTCACCACAGCGAACACCCTCACCTCCCTAACCCAGCACCAAGACTGCTGCTTCCTCCAGCTCATCCTCACTGTTACCCTGTCACAACAGGTTCACATCAACATCTGCCTTCCCTCGATCACCCAAGAAAAAAAGCAGGTCAACATCTAATGCATGCGTATGTGCATGTGGGAAAACATGCAGGCAGTCTGACTCAATACCACAAAGCCACAACTGCAGTGTTTCAGATGAAGATAACTTTGCTTCTTGACAGAGGCTTTTCAGTTTGAGTGGCCTCAAAACAACTCAACATCCAGACAAACATGCTAAACAGCCACCTTGTCCGGAGGGATTACCAGCGCTGTGCGTTCAGAGAGAGAGCTGAACCTGACAGTGGACTGCTGGACTATGTTCAGAGAACTG
Organism: Hypomesus transpacificus; assembly: GCF_021917145.1. Taxonomy (NCBI): domain Eukaryota; kingdom Metazoa; phylum Chordata; class Actinopteri; order Osmeriformes; family Osmeridae; genus Hypomesus; species Hypomesus transpacificus. Next base: position 9,344,778 of record NC_061073.1, read on the forward strand.
CTGGGCTGTGTTCAGAGGGCTGCTGGCTGTGTTCAGAGGGCTGTGTTCAGAGGGCTACTGGCTGTGTTCAGAGGGCTGCTGGCTGTGCTCAGAGGGCTGCTGGCTGTGTTCAGAGGGCTGCTGGCTGTGTTCAGAGGGCTGCTGGGCTGTGTTCAGAGGGCTGCTGGGCTGTGTTCAGAGGGCTATTGGGCTGTGTTCAGAGGGCTGCTGGGCTGTGTTCAGAGGGCTGCTGGGCTGTGTTCAGAGGGCTGTGTTCAGAGGGCGGCTGGGCTGTGTTCAGAGGGCGGCTGGGCCGTGTTCAGAGGGCTGCTGGGCTGTGTTCAGAGGGCTGTGTTCAGAGGGCAGCTGGGCTGTGTTCAGAGGGCTGTGTTCAGAGGGCGGCTGGGCTGTGTTCAGAGGGCGGCTGGGCCGTGTTCAGAGGGCTGCTGGGCTGTGTTCAGAGGGCTACTGGCTGTGTTCAGAGGGCTGCTGGCTGTGTTCAGAGGGCTGCTGGCTGTGTTCAGAGGGCTACTGGCTGTGTTCAGAGGGCGGCTGGGCTGTGTTCAGAGGGCTACTGGCTGTGTTCAGAGGGCTGCTGGCTGGTTTCAGAGGGCTGCTGGGCGTGTTCAGAGGGCTGCTGGGCTGTGTTCAGAGGGCTGCTGGGCTGTGTTCAGAGGCTGCTAGACTGCGTTCAGAGGGCTGCTGGGCTGTGTGTTTATCTCTAGTTCCCAGCGCTGGATCTGACCGACGCAGCTCAGAGAGAACAGTACAATCCTGCTGTGCCATGGCTGCACCCCTCCCTGCCACCCAGATCCCTAGGAACCCCCGACTGGAGGGAGGCTGGACGAGGGAAAGGAAGGAGGTGATGCCGTCTGAGGAGGCACAGATGAAAGCTTCATCCCTGATAAGAAGTGATAGATGGAGAGGAGAGTCCAGTGCTGACTCGGCTTGCCTCAGGATGGTAGGAATAGCAACAATGGGGTTTGAAGTGAAGCCTTCCCTAAGACAGGAAAGGGAAACACTATCTCCTGAGGTCAGCGGAGATACTGTAGAGAGGGCTGAGGGCTGCTGCAGTGACCAAGGCTGATCCTCTTAGCAGAACGCTGATTCAGAGGAACACCCATCGTCCCAACACTGAGCTCACTGTATTTATAACAATACTGCAATGGTACACAAAGTGCATCATGAGAACAGGAGCACAAAAACAGGAGTACAACTAAATCTGAAAAACCTGACCAGCTGAGTCAAAATGTAAAGACACACACACAGAAACGTGTTGTCCAGCAGCGACAGTTGAGATACCAGGGGCAGGGAATAGAGGAGACCAGCAACAAGCTGAGATCACGGGGATAAAACAAGTGGAATGCAACCAAGGCTGACATCTCAGCTCCAACAGGATCCATTTAGGGCCTTGTAAACACTGCTGGGAGGGACACATGCAGGCCCTCTGACACACCACACAACCCAAACAGGCTGACGACATGTCCACTCTGGTTCTGTGGGTGTTTTGGGAGGAAGTTGCTGGATGGAAATGAAGTGTTTCATTAGTAAGTAGAATATTGATAGTTATATAACTTAGTGTTCGAGAGGGAGTGTTATCCATTCAGACGTATGTTCTGGTGAGGTCAAGTTTTGATTTCCAAACTAGAACTGAGTGTTGTTCCAGAGGTTCACTAACACTAATGAGGTGCATTTTTTACATTTCTGTTGGGCCCATCTAGTAGAGTCAAGAGGGAAGTCTCTGTAGTTCATTGGCAGCTGTGAACTCGTCTCCTTCAATCACTCTGTTTCTTCCCTCTAACACACACAAAAGAGAAGTGTTTTGGGAAAGCGCTCCAATGTTGCAACCACTCTGTCTACTTTCTGCCATCATCCTTCTAACTTTGAGGACAACATCTCCGATAAGGGAAGAGGAACTTATTCAAGGTTCTCTTTTCTGATCCTTTCTCTTTCACTTCCACTGGTCTGGCGTCAGACTCACTCTCACACTTTAATGTCACACTCTTGCTGCTTTCACATCAGATACTTTATGAGGAGCTGGAGGCTTGCCAGGCCCTCACATGCTTTTCTGACTTCACCTCTCGGTTCAGCTCTGCTTCAGATAACCCTGCACTGCACACGTCTCTGACCCTGGAGCTATTCTAAGCTCACGTGCAAATGCTGTTTCCGATGTCGGAACCCATGAAACCAGAGATCTCTGTCTGATCACAGGCTTCTGCAACATCTAACCCTGTGGCTGCATTCTCCTGGCCGCACCACAGAGGGGAGGAGGAGGAAGCAGAGGAGGAGGAAGCAGAGGAGGAGGAAGCAGAGGAGGAGGAGGAAGCAGAGGAGGAGGAAGTGGAGGAAGCAGAGGAAGAGGAGGAGGAGGAAGCAGAGGAGGAGGAGGAGGAAGAGGAGGAAGCAGAGGAGGAGGAAGAGGAGGAGGAAGCAGAGGAGGAGGAAGCAGAGGAGGAGAAAGAGGAGGAAGCAAAAGAGGAGGAGGAAGATCAGGAAGCAGAGGAGGAGGAAGAGGAGGAAGCAGAGAAGGAGGAGGAGGAAGAGGAGGAAGCAGAGGAGGAGGAGGAGGAAGCAGAGGAGGAGGAGGAGGAGGAAGCAGAGGAGGAGGAGGAGGAGGAGGAAGCAGAGGAGGAAGCAGAGAAGGAGGAGGAAGCAGAGGAGGAAGCAGAGAAGGAGGAGGATGAGGAAGCAGAGGAGGAGGAGGAGGAAGCAGAGGAGGAGGAGGAGGAGGAGGAGGAAGCAGTGGAGAAGGAGGAAGCAGAGGATGAGGAGGAGGAAGCAGAGGAGGATGAGGAGGAGGAGGAGGAGGAAGCAGAGGAGGAGGAGGAGGAGGAGGAGGAAGCAGAGGAGGAGGAGGAAGCAGAGGAGGAAGCAGAGGAGGAGTCCTCAGAAAATAGTGGGAGCATTGAGGAGCGTTGAGGAGCTGGAGCCTCGAGGAGCTGGAGCCTCAAACAGGTTCAAAGCCCAAAGCCATCCCCCCCGCAGGGGGTTGAAAACAAACCCTTTCCTGCTTCCACAGCCTCTGGGTGTAGGCATGACTGTCCGCATGTCCTGCATTACTGGGTTTGATATGCACAATGTTGGGCTGTGTGGCTGTCTGGGCCTCACATAAACAGGCCTTTGTGGTGTTGCAGAGCCATCGGGTCCCACTGCTCAATGAGCACATTGTTCAGCTGGATTGAGTAACATTGCAGATTTGAGCATTTACTTTTCTGGTAAACCTCCTCCTCTCCCCCTCTATCTGATTTGCTCTTTTTCTGTGTTTCTCAGAACAGCGGTGGGGTGATCTGGTGTTCTCTGAGGGATATGAGGGAGGTTAGCTTCCAAAAACAAAAAGAGCTGACTGGATTTCAGACAAAATGGTACACTAAATGTGATTCACATTGAAAATAGAACGAGATTCTGTACAAAAAACCTGCTTTGAGTTCAGATTTCAACGTGGGGTTATAATGGCCGATGGTGAGATTTTTACAGATAATCTTTGTGTTGTTGTGTCGTTTAATTCCATAGGCCTGTCCTAAGCATCTCTGGTTCAGGATTGGAAGACCAGAGCTACATCTCTGGTTCAGGATTGGAAGACCAGAGCTAGTGGTAGAATCCAAAGCAGATTCTGATCCTTCAGTTTATGTTCCTCCTGCCAGCCAGGTGATTATGATATTAAGAACACGTCTAGCCCTGAACGCTGCCTCTGTATCTGAGACAGCAGACACACACAACAAGCAAGTTAAGGCACTAACATCTATCAACAACAACTATCCACATATAGTTTTGTGTTAATGTTCCTTTAGTCTAGAATAGTCTTTACAAAAAATAATTAAACAAGGTATTTCTAATCCTAAAGTCATCTAATCTGTCAATTAAGATTAGTTAAGTAAAATACAAATGGTGTTCCACTGTACAGACTGCATCCATTGACCAGGAGTCACCAAGCCCCTGACCCTGAAGACATGCTGAATGTGACTGCACGCTCACACAGGTCCGTGCTTATGGCACAGCTGACCTGACATTCAGCCTCTCCAACACTCAGCCTGAAGGAGGGAGGATGATGTCATACTGCAGGGTTGAAACGTTCAGTATAAACTCTACGACTCCCTAGAACAGGATGAACTTCCCTCACAATCATCTCTCATGAGCTCAGCCTGGGCACAGCCATCATCTGAGGTTACCGTGGAGACGACTTCCACACAACCACCCCTTCTGCCAAATCCCATCCAGATTAGACAAACCCATCAGAGGGGGGAATATAATCCTCGGGGATGATGTCAGAGCAGTTCAGTGGTTGGCGTATGGGATGGTGTCTCTACACCATGCATTGATAGAGGTTCATCCTGAAAAACACTTAAATATCAACTTATATTTAATCTAGTGCTTGGTACCAAAGGGCCTGGAAAAACAAAACCATAGAAAATGCAAGATACGCATTATAATATTATATATTTGATGCCTTCATTTGGATCCAGTCAGCAGTGGTCCTCTCTAATTCACTGTTTATCACTGTGGGGTTTAAAAGAGCAAATCTTAGCTGAGAGCATCGGTTCTCTGAGCCAACAGCTCTCATCCAGGAAGATGGAGGATCTTGAGATGGATAGAGACAGTAGACGACCCCACGAGGGTGTGTGTGTGTGTGGGAGAGACATATCATATCAATGGCATAGATTAGGTACACTCCATTTAGCTCTGAGAAGGCAGCCATTAGTACAGAAGCTTCTCCCGGGAGGGACTGGCCTGAGGGGGCATGTTGGAGGATGGGGGGGGGTTAAATGTCACACACAGATGCAAAGAAAATAACTGTGACTGAGCCATGCCTTGCCCAATGCTGCAGGCATGCGTTGCCAGTGCTGCAGCCATGTGTTGCCAATGATGCAGCCATGCGTTGCCCAATGCGGCAGCCATGCGTTGCCAATACTGCAGCCATGCGTTGCCAATGCTGCAGCCATGCGTTGCCCAATGCTGCAGCCATGCGTTGCCAATGCTGCAGGCATGCGTTGCCCAATGCTGCAGGCATGTGTTGCCCAATGCTGCAGCCATGCGTTGCCAATGCTGCAGCCATGCGTTGCCAATTCTGCAGCCATGCGTTGCCCAATGCTACAGATAAATAATACAGACAACATGTGAAGGATGTTCTGCTTGGACAAGCAGTCAGAAACTTCATCTATAATAATACTGTGATGGAGCTGCATGTTCAGGACTGACTCCACAGCCGTGAAGGAAAACATGAGGAAACCAAACCACTCTCAATCCTGTTCTGAGGGTGATAATCCCTGTCTAGCCTTACACTGTTAATGTTACAGCTCATGTTACACTGTTAATGTTACAGCTCATGTTACACTGTTACTTAAGCAGCATGTTACCCTGTTATTGAAGCAGCATGTTACACTGTTACTGAAGCAGCATGTTACACTGTTACTGAAGCATCATGTTACCCTGTTATTGAAGCAGCATGTTACACTGTTACTGAAGCAGCTTGTTACACTGTTACTGAAGCAGCATGTTACCCTGTTACTAAAGCAGCATGTTACACTGTTACTGAAACAGCATGTTACACTGTTACTGAAGCAGCTTGTTACACTGTTACTGAAGCAGCATGTTACACGGTTACTGAAGCAGCATGTTACCCTGTTACTGAAGCAGCATGTCACACGGTTACTGAAGCACAATGTTACCCTGTTACTGAAGCAGCATGTTACACTGTTATTGAAGCAGCATGTTACACAAGAGAAATAGAAAGCTGTTGAGTCTAGATATTCAAACAAGTTTGGTTTGCTTTTTCTGTTCAGCTGGAGTCCAGAGTTACTGATAGGCCTGAGAACCTGAGTGAGAAACAGACAAAGACAGAGAGGGAGGGGGGGAGAGACATGGTGGGAGAGAGAGGGAGAGACAGAGAATGAAAGAGGGACAGAGGGGATAGAGAGGGAGAGACAGAGACATAAACAGGGACAGAGAGACACAGAGAACGAACCTACTGCTTTCACGCATTTACAGAGAAAGAGATACGGTCACATGACTGAAGCAAAAACCACCACAGAAACTGAGACATGGCTGTTTTTACATGTGGAAACACCAGTCTACAAATAATACACTGTGCCTCATAAACAGCTGCCCTATATACTACACAGTCTTGATATTTACATAAAGGCCCTCTGAAGCAAAGACTCAATCTATCCACACACTCCCTAACCCACTCCACTGTAATACAGACAAACTCCCTCCCTCCCAAACCTACCAAATCCACTTAGACCCACAGTTACACCCTGATCTCCTGGCAGGGGCTCTGCTCTTCTCGCTAGGAGACGACGCCAGCCTATCAGGATGAGGGCTTAATAACACCAGCCTATCAGGAGGACGGCTCAAGGAGCCAGCCTTTCAGGAGGAGGGCTCAAGGATCTTTGTGTGTTGTGTGAGTGTGAGTGTTAGCAGGACCAGGGCTGAGGTCAGTCAGGGTGCAAATTACAGGAGGGTTTGGGGGGGTCTGAGCCCCCTACTTAAGACTTGGACCCCCCCAGAAGAGATAAAAACAACAGGTCGGGGGGGTCGATACACGCCCCGGAGAAGAAGTTGACCCCCCCGATTGTCATTGTATAATTTGCACTGTGGTCAGAGTGATGATCCAGGGCTTGTTCTCCAGGCCGGGGTGTGAAGCAGCCATGCTGTGGAGACAAGGAGAACCACGGGTCTCTGCAGGGGTGAACACAGTCACACACAGCCTGCTTCTCACCCTAACATGGGCATGGTCACATTTTCCAGAGTGAACCATTTCTGAATCTTTCTGAAGTAGCTCCAAGGTAACAGCCAATCACCTGCTTCACAGCAGACTGGATGAGCCAATAGGGTGGCTCAGTCTAAACGAAGCACTGTGTGTTTCATCACTGCCATAGATGACCCATAACATACTGCAAACATCTCTGCTTTTATTCTAAACAACCAGTGGGGTCTTTAAAAAAGAAGGTAATTTACTACCATTGACCCACAAATAAAATAAAACAATTGTAGAACATGAAGGATTAGAACATTACATATTTAATAAGCCAGCTAATGAAGCACATGATCTCAATATACTTCTACTGTATATCTTCACTTTGCATTTTATCTTCGTGCCAATTCATTCAACTCGATTTAAACACCTTCAAACTGCTAATCAGCATTAGCATTAGCAAGTATTGACCTACACTGCCCCCTTCATTGGCTCAGCTAATTGAACATAAACATGGCCTTTTGTGGGTTCTTGGCAACTGCCCTCTTTACAGTGAGAACAGACAGGCTGAAGTACCAAGCAGCCATGTAAACACAAAGGCTGGGATCATGTGATTTGGGGCACAGAATGCAAGGCTAAATGATAGCCTGCTGAACAGTAACAGCCAGGACTGAAGGGCCAGTCTGAATGAAGGGGTCATGTCAGAGGAGAGGGGAGGAGAGGGAGGAGAGGGGAGGAGAGGGGAGGAGAGGGAGATATATGGAGATATATGTCAGCGACATACGTGACACACATGCCCACACCCTCCCACAGGCATGAGGAACACCTTTCTAACTGGATTTAGAGTCCTGTGTCCCAGATCCAACCATGCCCATGTAGGACACCTGCAGCCAGAGGACAACACCACATTCAACCTTCACAGAAAGACTCTGGCTTCACTTCAGGTCACTTGAGCTGAATGTGACAATGCAAAATAGAGGCAGATAGAGAGAGACACAAAGACAGGCACTGAGAGTGAAAACAAAAATACATGGAGAGAAATCGTAGAAAATACTGTTTATGAATAAAAGGGGAGAGATATGAGAGAAAGGGCGGAACTGACAAAAACAAGGAGAGCTGGAGATAGCAAGGGAAACCAGAGAGAAGAGAGGGATGAAGAGAGAGAGAGAAAGAAGGATGGAGACGAGAGAGAGGAAAGAGAGAGAGAGAGATGGAGAAAAGAGAGAGAGATATGGAGAAGAGAGAGAGATATGGAGAAGAGAGAGAGATAAGGAGAAGAGAGAGAGATATGGAGAAGAGAGAGAGAGATATGGAGAAGAGAGAGAGATATGGAGAAGAGAGAGAGAGAGATATGGAGAAGAGAGAGATATGGAGAAGAGAGAGAGATATGGAGAAGAGAGAGAGAGAGATATGGAGAAGAGAGAGAGATTTGGAGAAGAGAGAGAAATATGGAGAAGAGAGAGAGATATGGAGAAGAGTGGGAAGGAGCCTCCTGGGTGTTCCAGCCTGCACCATGGTGCAGAGAGCTCCAGCCCGTGGCCTGCATCCTGCATTGTTCCAGCTTGAACACAGGCTGGGGCCAGCCACACTGACCACTAGTGTGCGTACAGAGTAGAGTGCATGTCTGTCTGTGTGTATGTGAGTGTGTGTGTCTACACCATCAGCACTCTGTCTGGGTACTCTAACAGACAGAGATTTAACTGGCCGAACAAGCACTGTAGAAGTATGAGGCAAGTTCTTATTACGAACAATGATTCAACTCTAATGGAAGTGAAGCACATATTAATGTTCCATCTTCTAGTAGTCTGGAGAAGGTCCACCTTCACCACAGCACACTTTAAGACGTAAAATGATAGGTTGCCTTCAAACCCCTGAATGACACGGTGCTAATTGTGACTGGGATGTTCTCAACCTTTCTGAGGAGACAGAAGCCAGTGGTTACCTCAGAAGAGGTGCTCTAGAACTGTCAATCCAACCAGCAGCTCCATCGCTGCTCTAGAACTGTCAATCCAGCCAGCAGCTCCATCAATCTCCTGGCTGCAGACTGGGATACACAATTCTAGAGTCAGCATTGCTGCTAAACTACTGACTCAAGCCAAAACAGACCACCAGCCATCAGCAGCGTGTCTTTGAACACAATGTAGGCGTAAACTAGGCTAGGTTGGGATTCGGCTAATCCCCTTAGTCTCTTCAATCAAACTGGGAGGCTAGTTTAACGGAGGCTAATGCTAAATTAGCTTGAGCGCTCCTTGCATTGGAGATGAAGTAAAATCAAGGATTCGGGCTGTGATTGTGCGTCTCAATGGTCATTAAGCTGCTATGACTCCTACACCCTCTCCTCCTGCCGCCATTGGGTTAGGGTTAGTGCAGTCCTAACATGCCAGGAGAGATTTGACTGGTGTCACTAAGCCAACGACTTAGTAACTAATCAGAATCAAAGCGAGACTCTTGGAGACAGTGTCCGTCTGGATGAGACTGTCTCTGAAGGATCAGGAGAGTGTTCCAGGGCCTTCCACAGTCTCCTGCATCCCTGTGTCACACCAACAACACTGCATCCTATCCAAGACTGACCAGCCCCCTGCTTTGTGCCTGGCAAGGTTAGCTTCCTGTACCAAGAGATGACCTGTGAGATGAGTTGAATTACCCATTGGATATTTGTACTGTATTTACAGTAATGTGTCCCTGACCACAGCCCATGTCTGTAAGTCAGATGGTTAAACCCTAGAGAGAGCTCACATGATCAGTTCCTCCCCCTATTCTGTCATTCTATCCCTTCACCCCTCCCTCCATGGTTGAGCACAGGGGAGCATAGTGGATGGAGTGTGGCTGTTCTGCTGTTGCATGCCGGAGCTGAGCCCTGAACTCAACAGCTGATGCAGGAAACGTCTGACCTCACTTCCATCCTCCATGCAGAAGGTATTTGTCAACCATCAGAAAACACCACAGATTGGTTGGCCTTCATAAAAAGGTAATGAGAACTACAAGTGAGAACTCTAATGGATTTGAGCGCTGATGAGATGAAGAGGGTGTTCATGGCTGGCCTGGCTTTGAACGTACAAAAGAAACCAACAAGTTCACTTCTAAGAATGAGGCCATGTAGGAATCAAAAGGATTTCTGAAATCACACAATCTGTGCCACTGACACATATATGCCTTTGAAGAAGGTTCCAGCAAACAAAACTATGATTCTAATATTCTTGGACAGCCTTGCAAGGAAAACATTTGAGATATTCTTTATACTTTTTAACATTTACTTTGATAGCATTTAGGTCAGCAAAATGAATAATTTATAAAAGAACAGCTTTTCTAAACGCAGACAGAAATAATTACATTTTCAAATACATTTTAAAATGTTCACATACAAACGTCAAACCAAATATTATAGTTCCAGTTATAGGAACCTCGACAGGGTTTTCTACCAGAGCTACAGGGTAATCTACCAGAGATACAGGGTTATCTACTGGAGTTACAGGGTAATCTACCAGAGTTACAGGGTTATCTCCTGGAGTTACAGGGTTATCTCCTGGAGTTACAGGAATATCTCCTGGAGTTACAGGGTTATCTCCTGGAGTTACAGGGTTACTGTATGCATAGCATCCTTTGATGACTCATCCTGGTCTTGTTTTATATAAAGCCTTGACTGCTGCAATGGAAGCAACTGACCCAACTGTACAATCAAGATAATCATGAAACAGCAACTGAACAGTACTTACATGCACATGTATATTAGTCGCAATGCACTGGACTATATATTACCTATGCTTGTTGGGCTACACACTAGGTGATCAGCTAATAACCGTTGGATGGGGTGGGTCTGGTGATTGGGGCTGATATAATGAAGGCTCTATAAAGCATGAGAGAGTCAGTGCATTCAGGAGTTCACCACACTACTAAGGAGGTGAGTCACAGTTGTTACTATAATCTGCTTTTGTACTCACAGTTTTAAAAGTGATTCTTGAGACATCTGTTCACGCTTTTTAAGTCCAGTCGGCATGCAGCACAACCTGTCAAGCTAATGTTTCCATTTCTTCCTCAAAGGCATTTGCTGCTTACATAACAACCTGAATGAAATGTTAATGATGGCAAGCTCAACATCTCAACAGGGAATTCCATGACTAGCAATGGAGCGGCAGGGCTTATGAAACACACACACACACACACTGTATATACACTTACACAACTTGTCTTAAAAGCACCTTTTGTTGTAAATAGATATCCTCATGTTAACATTGGGATATCGCTCCATGCCAGAACACCTCTAGCCTCTGATGTATGGAATGACATCCCTGTGGCCTTTAAGTGTGATGGTATGTACCGTATATACTGCATGTTTGCCCTTCGTTATTTGAATTTTAACTGCAGAAACAGTATGCGGCCAAGACTAATTTCCTTCGGGACAATAACATCTATGTATCTTATCTTCGTGGGGATTGCCCAAGGCTGATAGTGACTCGTGATATGCGCCAATAGCTTTGAATGCCGCTGCTCAATGTGAGCCGTTTAGAGTTGGGCCACTGGCTGGGCCTCTCCTGCACGCTCCCCAGTCCCCACCGGGGGCCCGCTGGAAGGCAAGTCCGGGCCCACAGCCGCCACCAATGCTCTGACCAGTCACCTGGTCCTCCAGACACCAACCCTGCCTCTCGCTCTTACAGACAAACCGCTCAGCTAACAGACCTAGCTCGGTCAACAACTACTGGCATGGCGAGACGCTTCCGTCTCGTCTCCACAACTCACGTCGCGTCATTTCGTCCTTTCCCTTCAACGATCTAAACGCGGGATGCATCATAACCAGGGTCTTTTTGCTCTGGACAATAACACGTAATTTGTAATCGCCCTTTTCTGAGCTCTTAAACTGTGGTAAACAATGACACGAAACGCAATTGCTCGCCCTGAACAACAATGCTTGTAAAAATAAACCACAATTAATTGTTATTGACTGCGCCCCCCCCCCCCCCAACGTGGAATGCCACTGGTCTGGATACAAAATAACTAAACAGAATGCGTCATATTCGTTGTTACTAATGCGTTACAAACGTGACACACTTGCAGTCTTCCTACTGCCTCATTATGAAACAGGGGGTCAGCTCTAATGACAGCCGTGCTCCACGTAGTGTTCAAGAGCATCATCAATGACATTATCAAAGGCACGGTGGTTGATGAGCCGACTGCAACGGCCACACAAAGCCAGCACAAGACATACCGTGTGTCAGTCACACTGTTACAGCCACGCAACACGATTTATCTTGACACAAAACAACGCATATCGTGTCCGTTCAATGTAAGGTTCATGTCTGTTGAACGACACAGTGGTATTCAAGAGCGAACTGGAATGCTATCCAATCTTCATTCAATATGCGAACGTTAATCACATTTTCAGATAAGCTAAAGACTGTAGTATAGCCTAATGTAGATGTTAGGAAATGTTATCTGGTTGGTTTACCTCTACTGTTGCTTGAATCCACTCGTTTCCACGCTTCTGCTATACCGTTTTATATTGAGGAAGGCGCGCTCCGTCTGCTCACCAATACTATGCTCAAAAACTCAGACTAATTCCCTTCAACGATGTGTCCATAGTGTCCTAGTCTGTCAAGCTTCCTCTGAATAGATTCAAACGTACGTTTTTTGTTTGACGATAATGCTAAATACTTCTCAAAAACATAGTGTTTCAGACTCCCGTGTCACATCTCTTTCTACGGCAGACTGATCTTTTTCTCTGATAATCGCTGCTGTCTGAGAACGCGCATTGCGCGCTCCACTTGTACCGCTGACGGGTGGGAGGGAGCTGTAGAGGAATGGGCGTAACTAGAGAGGACTTTCCACAGAAATGATCAATTATTCCTGTAGAGAGTAAGCCAAATCCCATCCCTTCAGAAATTTGATGTGTATTATAATTGATGTGAATATATAATATTTGATGTGTATAGGCCTATATAATATTTGATGTGTTGGCCTACATATAATACATTTATAAGAATAGCCCTACACATTTCCAAAGAGCTTTAACCCAGAGATGATAAGGTTGTTAATTGTAAATAATATCAGCGGATCGATTTCCAGTGCTGTATTATAGTTTCCATTCTGTCATTTTTGAAAGGAAATCCTTCCTTCAGCTCAGACAGTTCAACTTAAGCAATAAGCCCCAAGAGGCCGTGGTTTACGCTGATTTTAGAACAGGTAAGGGGAGTTGTTAGGCACGACGCGAAGCAGAGTGCCGAAAACCCCCTGATGTACTACAAATACTAACCCTTACAATATCTAACTCTTGATCACAAGACTACCACTAGCTTACCACTAGCCTACCACATGATAACGTGGAAATAAGAATACTTTAGAAGAGACAAAAGGAGAGGAGGGGAGGAGTGGAAAACTTTGCAAACAAGGTGTCCAACATTTCAAAAGCTCTTCCTGTAAGAGCATGACACACTCTGTCACTGGTACAAGACATTATGTCACAACCTTGTGACAGTCAAGCCTAAACTAGTGTCGTAAATAACTGGAAACATTTCCTTCATCACATTCTTACCTAGATCATTAGGCTGTGGTGACACCCTGCTACCTGACCAATGTTGTAAGTACCTGAGAATGAATCACTGTCACTGACGTTTTTGGTTTCACTTTGAGAGTGTTACTCAGCCTGTGTGGTTCTTCTCACTGTCTGGCTCTTTACTGACCTCACAAGTTCTCACGTCTTCTGACGTCTCCTGACATCTCCTCACGTCTCCTGATGTCATGCTCACTTCTATATAAATGAATTTTTGTCCTCAAGTCAAACAAGGGGAGGTGATGGTGGGGGTGAGGGCAGGGGGGGGTCTGTTCAGACGAGGGGAGGTGATGGTGGGGGTGAGGGCAGGGGGGGGTCTGTTCAGACGAGGGGAGGTGATGGTGGGGGTGAGGGCAGGGGGGGGTCTGTTCAGACGAGGGGAGGTGATGGTGGGGGTGAGGGCAGGGGGGTGTCTGTTCAGACGAGGGGAGGTGATGGTGGGGGTGAGGGCAGGGGGGGGTCTGTTCAGACGAGGGGAGGTGATGGTGGGGGTGAGGGCAGGGGGGGGTCTGTTCAGACGAGGGGAGGTGATGGTGGGGGTGAGGGCAGGGGGGGGTCTGTTCAGACGAGGGGAGGTGATGGTGGGGGTGAGGGCAGGGGGGGGTCTGTTCAGACGAGGGGAGGTGATGGTGGGGGTGAGGGCAGGGGGGGGTCTGTTCAGACGAGGGGAGGTGATGGTGGGGGTGAGGGCAGGGGGGGGTCTGTTCAGACGAGGGGAGGTGATGGTGGGGGTGAGGGCAGGGGGGTGTCTGTTCAGACGAGGGGAGGTGATGGTGGGGGTGAGGGCAGGGGGGGGTCTGTTCAGACGAGGGGAGGTGATGGTGGGGGTGAGGGCAGGGGGGGGTCTGTTCAGACGAGGGGAGGTGATGGTGGGGGTGAGGGCAGGGGGGGGTCTGTTCAGACGAGGGGAGGTGATGGTGGGGGTGAGGGCAGGGGGGGGTCTGTTCAGACGAGGGGAGGTGATGGTGGGGGTGAGGGCAGGGGGGGGTCTGTTCAGACGAGGGGAGGTGATGGTGGGGGTGAGGGCAGGGGGGGGTCTGTTCAGACGAGGGGAGGTGATGGTGGGGGTGAGGGCAGGGGGGGGTCTGTTCAGACGAGGGGAGGTGATGGTGGGGTTTGAGCATGGTTCCCCAGATTGCCCGTGTCTGAAACTGTGCTGAGGTGATGAGGAGCTCAGCGCCCTCATGTGTCATCACCCCGCCTCCTCCAGCTCCTCCTGAAGGTTTATAGGGCCTGTAAAAGCCTTTACACAGGGCCCTGCTCACAGCCTAATAGCTGTTACAAAATAAGCTCACTTCACAGTTGACAAACAATTAAGAGGCCAAAGAAAATTGGACACTCAACATCATTAATTCAACTGTACGCCTTGTGGCACAATCAAGACTGTTGAAAAGAAATACAGCAGGAAAGTACTGGGATTGACAAAAAGGAATATTTACATTGCTCTTCGACAAATAGTTTAAGCTTGGACCATGATCGCGTGGGGCTGTGACCAGAAGATGCATGTTTCATAGCACTGCAAAATAGCATCAAAACGTTTTACTTCAGCATACCTGCCATGAGATACAGTAGAGCCACACTTAAGGATATCCACACATGGACTGTAAACCCAGTTAAGCTTCACTATGAACTTTAGACTGTACCCACCAGATACAAATAATAATAAATCAAATTCTCTTTTTTAGGGTTAACAAGGGGGGGTTATTTGCTCCTAATTCTGGATCACTGGAGAAGGCTGTGGACCTAGCCCTCATGTCTCTGGTCACTGGCCAGTCCCAGGAGAAGAATGGGCCTCATTCACCAATATCTTCTTAAGTCATTTCTTACATTTGTTCTCAAGAAAGTTCCTGAGAAAAGCCTACGTGTGATTCATGACGTGTTCCTAAACAGCATAGGTAAATGCCCCGTTAATTCCCATAAAAGGGCATGAGATGGCAGGGCCGTGTGCACACAGACAACGAAAAAATAAGTGGAAAAGACAGTGGAGGCCTCGACTTCAAAAGAAAGAAAAACTTTCAAAATTCTGAAGTGGACGTACTGCTGCAAAAAAGTTAGCGACAAATGACATATTACATTTGGTAGTGTCAGCGGTGGATACAAAGCAGTAAATAAAACCGATGCATGGTTAGGGTTAGGGTCATGGAATGAAATTACCCATGCAGTAAAAGCTGTATCCAGAGAAGGGCGATGAACTGATGCACCAGCACATCCACATGTCCCCAGATCCCATTCAACTTCTCCATGTTTGATCACCGATGCGGTCCTGGACAACCAAGAGGGAATGGGCCAAGCACTTGCACAGATAGCCTCAACACTGACCACCATCTCCAAGACACTTAAAGAAATGAATAAACACTTAAAATTAATACATGCACTTGAACCTGTGAGTGACTCCATTTATTTATTGACATTATTATAGCGAACAACAAATCACTCATCAGCACCTCATGCTCTGATGGGAGCGAAGTGGACTAAACATGGAACAGAATCACACGGTAAAAGCAAAATGATCTATGAAGCCTTTATTTACAAACAAGCAGTTAATTGCTCTCAAACTTGGACAGCAACTCTGTTGTCCGGTCCCAGGAGTTGGTCAGGACGCTCCTGCTCTCATGGTGGCTGAGGGGGAGGGGCTGCATCACGTTTCATGGCCTGTTGTGCAAGACACAGCAGGCCAGGATTATCCTAAAAACCTACAACAATGAATATGGTGTCATTTCAAATGCAGAACGCGTATGGTAGAACTTCGCCATTAGTCCAGGCTCTTTTTTGCCAGATTGAAAGCACTTTCTCAACTGTGGTCTACATACACACACCTTCTCCGGTTAGTGAAGCAGCTTCTCACCTGCTCTGACCAAACACATCCAGCGTCCTTTTAAACTACCAATGGTGTGCTCCACACCCTCACTCTGGATCAGCACCACCACACCACCCACACAACTGTTCTGCAGAATATATGAATCGTGTGCACCTCCTGGGAAGCGGGAGACCACATTCAGAAGTTGATTCTGGGAGTTGCAGATTAGTTAGACATTTAGGGAGTGGTATTGCTTGAGCTGGGGAATGGATCTGGAGATGGTGCCTTAATACATTTAGTCATTTAGCAGACGCTCTTATCCAGAGCGACTTACAGTAATTACAGGGACATTCCCCCTGATGCAAGTAGGGTGAAGTGCCTTGCCCAAGGACACGTCATTTGGCACGGCCAGGAATCGAACCGGCGACCTTCTGATTAATAGCCTGATTCCCTAACCGCTCAGCCATCTGACAATCTGGGCCTATAAATACCGTGATCAGTCACTTATTATTGGATGGCAAGGTTCCCCGTTGAGTGTGCGTAAATTCTGTTCTTACCTAAGAACAAATCCCAACTAACAAAACATTGGTGAATGCCAGAATCTTTGTGGAAAACTGCGTAAATGGGGTTCAAGAACAAATTTACTCTAAGAACATTTGGTGAATGAGCACATTGCACTTCCATAACAAGCCCCTGTGGAGGCCAACCCTGCTGGTGAAGGCACATCTTAAACAGGCTGAATGTCAAAACAACATGACAAGTGGTGCTGTACTGTTTCTTTTACTTATAACAGGCAGACATGTGTCGTCTGACTGGTTCCACAGGGGCGATGAGCATCACCAAGCTGTCATGATATTGTTCTCTTGTCTTTCTCTTCCAGACAAGGTGTGAACAAGAGGCCAGCCCCCTCCTCTAGGGGGCGTGCGGCGCTGAGAGGAAGCGGTCCCTGCACCCCCAGGGGTGCGTTGATGCACTGGTGTGATGCTCTAATGGATTTCAACTGCAGCTCCACACACTCAATGCTGCCGCTGTAGCGTTAGCAGTCTGTAGAACAACTCTCTGCTCCTTGAAAGGCTGACACTAAAAACCCACAGTCAGAATGAACTGCTGAACCGTTTCCCAAGAGCTTGATGGAGTTGCTCAGCGCTAATCTGCTGTTTAGTTGTGTGCTCAAATCATTGGGTAGTTTGTTTTGGGACCAACCCTCTCAACCACAATATTGAAGTTAGGAAGGCCAAACATTTATGGAATGATGACATTTCGATTATTTCTGAATCTCTTGTGTCAGCACTCATACAAACCTGACTACATATCAGTTCCATTTAAGGTAGAAGGACCACAGCCTTGAAGATATTTCCATAAAAACTCTGATTTACTTCAAAACCACAGTTTGCTTTTATAGGAAGGAGCTCTGTTTTCCAGAAGGCACCGGAGTGGCCCTCTATGTAAATCATTGGGACATAGAGATAAGGAACATTACAATACACTGGGTGTGTAACACTGTGAACAGCCGAGCATTGTGGGAAGCTGTGGAGGACTGGCAGTAGAGGGACTGGAGACCTGGGGTTGATGTGGAACAGGTGTTTGAATCCTCCTAGACAAACTCATCTTGGGCCTCAAAGCATTGACTCTCAAATCAGAGCTGTCATGCAAAAGACCCTACCTGTCAACTTCAGGACCCCTTTCCCCCATTCACACGCACACACACGCGCGCGCACGCGCACACGCACACACACACACACACACAAACACAGTGTTTACCCTGGCAGGGATAAAACCCTACAATCCTTGTTAACTGTGAGACTCATTTATCTTTCCAGTGAAAACATGGTTAGGGTTAGGGCAGACATTCACCAAATATATGTGCTGTATGATTAACATCCGGTACATTCTACAGATCTAGGTTTCAGCTCATTAAACTGCCAGGAGACAGACCTGTCCAGATAGGATCTACTTTAGTTCCTCATTCTAAGAAGGCTCACCTTGAGGCTAAGTCCATCATTGTAAAGTTTCCTCTTGTCAAAGGACAGAAACACAGAGCATCAAACTCAGGGTTGGGAACCAGACTTCACAAGACTGCAGTGAGGGCTGACTGTGGGACAAAATGAAACACATTCTTACTAAACAACTGTTTGACTCTTTACTTGTGAATGCAGTCGTGAGGAACCAGATTAGACTGAGCGATTTCAAGCAAAAGCAAAATATCAAGTAACGTAGGCGAGGTAACAATGTATACACCCCTCTTGATGAGGATGTTTTACACAAGAACAATTACAGTGCCCCTCTCCTATCTCTCTCTCTCCCTCTGTCTCTCTCCCTCTGTCTCTCTCTCTTCTTCTCTCTCTCTCCCTCTCTGTCTCTGTCTCTCTCCCTCTCTCTCTCCCTCCCTCTGTCTCTCTCCCTCTCTCTCTCTCTCTCTCTCCCTCTGTCTCTCTCCTATCTCTCTCCCTCCCTCTGTCTCTCTCCCTCTCCCTCTGTCTCTCTCCTATCTCTCTCTCTCCCTCCCTCTGTCTCTCTCCCTCTCTCTCTCTGTCCAGCTGGGGAAGGTCATCAGCATGTGGTGACAGGAGACCAGGTGTTGCTGGTTCAAATTCTCCTCGCTCTGTCGTCACTCACGTTTCAAGTGTGTGTGTGCGTTAGTTTCTGCTTCATACAGAAAAAGTTATGTCTCAGAAAGGTAAAATGTTCCAGTTGAAATTAGCAGCTTTAATATCCACTAAGAAAACGCTTCAGTTACATGACTGATGGTTTTACATAAACATACACGCTCCCCCCAAACTTGTCTGCCCATTAAATATATCTGAATGTGTCTCTCTCACTCCAATATATCTTAATGGACCACCCCCTTGCACAGTCATGATCTACTGCCCAGAGGAGGTGCAAGTGTGTGTGTGTGTGTGTGTGCACTCGCTGAGGGGAGGCAAGTTCTCCACTGAATCCTCCCCTAAAACTTGATCTCTAACTGTTGACGCATCCTGCTGCCCCGCTGCCTGTCCCTGGCCTCCGGGCCTCCAGCCTCCGCTGGGACTGCAGCCTTCGGCCTCCGTTGGGGCTGCAGCGAGGCTGGTGAGCCTGTGGAATGAGAAACACATTTCACACCACGTGCTGCAGTAGCAGTGAACTCAACCCACACACACACACACAGCAGAACATTGCACAGACACACTGGGATCCTGCAGAGGGAGGGAGACGTGCTGGACGTGCATCAAGAACATAAACACAGTGAAGACCATGTTTAGGTTGGCACCAAGGTTTAGTCCACAGCATGGGGGATATCTGTCCTGTCCAGGACAGGTGTGTGTCTGTGTGTCCATCCAGAGGACCCTCCCTCCCTCCCTGGTCCTCCCTGGTCCTCCCTCCCTCCCTGGTCCTCCCTGGTCCTCCCTGGTCCTCCCTCCCTCCCTCCCTGGTCCTCCCTCCCTCCCTCCCTGGTCCTCCCTGGTCCTCCCTCCCTCCCTGGTCCTCCCTGGTCCTCCCTCCCTCCGTCTCTCCCTCCCTGGTCCTCCCTGGTCCTCCCTCCCTCCCTGGTCCTCCCTGGTCCTCCCTCCCTCCGTCTCTCCCTCCCTGGTCCTCCCTGGTCCTCCCTCCCTGGTCCTCCTTGGTCCTCCCTGGTCCTCCCTCCCTCCCCGTCATCTTAGCTCAGGTGCCCCATGACACTGAGGCCACGGTCGATCTTCACCTGGACAGCAGGTTGGGCTCAAATTCAGACGTTGAGGATCAAGCAGGGAAGAGGTTAGCCATCCCTCTCTGTCTCCCTGCCTCAGAGGCACAGCTCTGTCTCCCTGCCTCAGAGGCACAGCTCTGTCTCCCTGCCTCAGAGGCACAGCTCTGTCTCCCTGCCTCAAGAGGCACATCCTCTCAGCTCTTCACCCACAGCATGAGTGTAACCTGGGGTCCATACTTCCCGCACCATGGTACTCCAAATAGACAGGAAGTCACATTTTCTGACTCTCATTTTCATGGAGTGTGTTTGGTACAGAACCAGAGGGCCCATACTGACAGTCTCTGCTCGTACGTGACATCACAAAGTTGTGGAGCCAGACTCAGTAGACACTGCTGAGTCTCCTCTGGTAGCTCCATGGAAGAACATTCCAGAGGAAGATGGGACACACTGCTGAGGCCAGACATCCTCATTTGTCATCATCACCAGGTGAACTTCTCCTCTGACAGAACAAACCTAGACTCATCTCTCCCTGCCAGGTGGTTGCAATGCCACGGAGCCCCTTCAATGTTTTTTCCATACTTGCAGACGTGTATGTAGCGTGTGTATGCGTTAGGGTGTGTTGTAGACATTAAACAAAATGATGAATCATAGTCGGGAGCACCCCGGTTTGTTTCTGAAGGCTGGTCCGGAGGGTCCTCTCCCGTCACCCCCCTCACCCCCCCTCACCTCCCCAAACACCCTCACCCCCCTCACCTCCCTCACCACCCTCACCTCCCCCACTCCCCTCACCTCCCCCACCTGGATGGAAATAGACATTACTTCTTGCTTTGAGGAAGAGCTGGCTCCCCCCTGTGGTCATTAGATTCATCACAGGCTGGGCCATGTCATGAACAACAGCATGTAGATTAGTAGTAGTAGAATTAATAGTCCTGATTTAGGACACCATAGATTTTGGTGATAGAAAGACAGCGATATGCCAAAGATGTGTTGATAAAATATTATCTATTTTCATACATATTGGGACTTTCTCCTTCCCAGATTCCCCTGGGCCTCCAGCATGCAGGACTGGATCACCACAGCAGCACTGGATCACCGCAGCAGCACTGGATCACCACAGCAGCACTGGATCACCACAGCAGCACTGGATCACCACAGCAGCACTGGATCACCACAGCAGCACTGGATCACCACAGGACTCCTGATTATCAAGTCTAAACTAGACCACCAAACCCACCACTGACCTTTCCATGAACCTATGATAATAAGCTCAGTACACAAACAGAGCCAGAAACCTGGCTCTTTACCTGTGGAAAAAATTAACCACAGCACAATGTGATACGTTCCACTCCAATAGGGTGTATTACTACAATACACAAACATGGAGGTTTTCATGACAAGATGGTTTTGTTGAAGACTACTTCTACTTGGTTTTTCAACATTCTTCTCCTATCTGTTAAAAGGAACAGTTGTGATAGAACATATCTCATGTTTAGCTGTGCAGTTATATAAAAGTAAACCTGCAATGATCACATTCAAACACTCAAGCTGTCTCCCTGACAGGGTTATCATCAACAGACTTCAGCAATGGATAACCTGGTGTCAAATATGACTACATTTCCTCAAACACGACACAGACTTTAAAAACTTTAGTCTAAAAGTCTTTCAAAACCCTCCAGATGGAGTGAGGTCAGTCCTGTGTTTCGGCCCGGCCTGAGGCGTCAGGAGAGACAGATCCTCGCCGATGTTCAAGTGATTCCTTCCAGGTTCCATCCTGTTCAGTCGAGAGGTCAAGGGTCCCAGCGGGCTCAGGCTAGGAAACCATTTATCCTCCTCCAGAGTCCTGCAGAGACGCCCTGTCTAACCCTAACCCTGTCAGGTGACGCCCTGTCAAGGTACTTCTGCTCTACGGTGAGATCCCAGGGCCAAAAAACTCCAGAGAATAATACACACCCTTTTACAAAAACACAACAGCATGCCTCTCTGCCTCAAATACAAAAATGCACACATAAATACATAGTCTTGGCTCCTAAGTTTCAGTGTTCGCCTGTAGTACTCCAAACCTACAGCCTACCAGACATGTAGCAGACACACGCAGAACACACACCCGTTACTATGCAATTCAACAGCTTCCTCTTTACCTTTTAAAACTCTGAAATGCACAGGAGTCAGATGGCTGAGCGGTGAGGGAGACGGGCTAGAAATGAGAAGGTTGCCGGATCGATTCCCCGCTGTGCCAAATGACGTTGTGTCCTTGGGCAAGGCACTTCACCCTACTTGCCTCGGGGGGAATGTCCCTGTACTTACTGTAAGTCGCTCTGGATAAGAGCGTCTGCTAAATGTAAAACCCTTAAAACCCTAACAATTCACTTTCAAGTACTTTCCATCCCGACACTCCTCCTGCCACTGTCTCTGAGCAGCAAGCTCTTCCTCTCCTCTCTCCAATACTTTCTTAGCCTTCAACTCCAAAGCCTGCATCCTGTACTGTGTTCCATGGGATTCATGCATGCAGCAGTGTCACAGACAACTACAGGGACCTGGCAGTATGACTACATGCAATATTGTCTTCTACACAGAGGAGACTGCTTACCAGAATAGTCTTAACCATGATGCAAGATATGTTGAATACACACACATAAATACACACACACACACACAACAAACAGTACCATTACTCTACATTTGCTTGATAAAACAACACCTCACAATTCTCACAAACAGACCTTTGATAACAATCTACTGCACTGTTTCTTATTCTTCATGTGTGTTTCAGGAACACACAAGACTCACAGCCTGTGCTCAGTAAACATGTTGCTTGACTGAGCTACATGACTTGCGAGTGAAATGTTTGAAATGGTCAGGTTAACTTCCTAGTTGGAATGTCAAGTAGCGAACAGTCAGCTGAATCATAAAGAGGATGGTAAAAGCCCTGGAATAATCACGGCTTTTAAAATGAGCATCCAAGTATTTTGGTACAGTCCCATTGACACTTGGCATGTTCAACCCTCTTTTTGGATGCTGTCTTACTTCTTCCTGCCTGGTGTTCTTGTCTGTGGATGTTAGCGTTTTTTTATCAATCCACATTTTTCTCCGTTCTTGTGTTCCTGGGAACTCGTTAGACGTCATCTTTCATTGCCCAAGTACAGTTCCAATCCAGAGAACACAAGTCACCAAGAACGCCCAAAATACCCGGAAGTGTTCTTGATCCGCCCCTTTTATCGAGGATGCATCGGATGGTGACTTGGTCAGAGAGAATGCATCGGATTTCCCAGAAATCATTGCATGAACACACGCTTCTCAAATCGCTCCCCGTCCTGCAAGACCGTTCTCGCAAGACGCTTGGCAAGAAAGTTCTTCTCAAGAACGCAAGTAAGTTCTTAGCATTCTTCAGATTGATAAACAGCCAGTGTCTCTTGGGATGGGAGAAAGGAGTTATTGCCTCGCTAGCACTCCTAAAGGGCTGCCAGTGTAGGTGCCGTGTTTCTGTTCAGTCTTGGTTGGTCTTGAGTCTTTTTAGGGGATGGCCAGCAGGGGGCGACGGAGGGAACAGGTGACAGAACCAAGACTGTTGGCCCAATCGGCAGGTGAACTCTGTGACTGACAGGCTGTCCGTCCAATGGGGACGGATGAGGGTTACCTGGGAGGGGACAAAAGTGCACATCGGTATGACAACGACACTTATGAAACAGTTAATGCATTATTAAAGGGACAGCACTTGATGTGTGTGTTATTATATATTTATGTGTATGTCTTTATTTATAATAGTTGTGTTTGTCTGACCTCTGAACAGTGAGTGTGATACCTGTGTCTCAGGGGCAGGGAGGAGTGTGTGTGTGTGTTACCTCTCTCTCAGGGGTAGGGTGGAGTGTGTGTGTGTTACCTCTCTCTCAGGGGCAGGGTGGAGTGTGTGTTAAGGAAGGCCAGCTGTTGCTCCAGGCTGCAGACTCTGAAGGCCAGGTAGCAGGAGGACAGGATGAGGAGCACGATGCTGAGGAGACAAACACACCTTCACCCTCACATCATAAACACACCTTCACCCACACATCATAAACACACCCTTCACCCTCACATCATAAACACACCTTCACCCTCACATCATAAACACACCTTCACCCTCACATCATAAACACACCTTCACCCACACATCATAAACACACCTTCACCCTCACATCATAAACACACCTTCACACACACATCATAAACACACCCTTCACCCTCACATCATAAACACAACTTCACCCTCACATCATAAACACACCTTCACCCTCACATCATAAACACACCCTTCACCCTCACATCATAAACACACCCTTCACCCTCACATCATAAACACACCCTTCACCCTCACATCATAAACACACCCTTCACCCTCACATCATAAACACACCCTTCACCCTCACATCATAAACACACCCTTCACCCTCACATCATAAACACAACCTTCACCCTCACATCATAAACACACCCTTCACCCTCACATCATAAACACATATTTATTATAATAAGAATATAAAACGATACACATACATATAGCTCTGCAAAGAACACTGCACCTTTTTCTTTTTCCAAAAATGTTGAGAAGGAAACATTTGTGTGAGAGTTCAACTTGCAGTTGCCTCTTGAACCCTTCTGCTCCTCACTCAAACATGTCCTTATCAACGTTTTTCGAAAGGAAAGGAAAAGGTGCAATGGTCTCTTAATTGGTTCCAGCGCTGTATGTATTATTGTCTCCAAAGTACAAATGAAGGGATTGAACCTGCGACCTCTTGCAGTGCTCTAACTATAAACTATGGTTTATAGCTATACAATTATACACACACTGACTTCAACATGGGCATGTTCCTTGACCAGAGGACAGCAGGTGCAGTATTGGCTAAAATCAACAGTTATACTGTTGCATGAACACAGTAGCAATCCCACTTGTTACCAGCAGGTGGCAGTGGTTTTGTGGTTAAAACAATAACAGAGTCAAGTAGTACAAGAAACAGTTTTTCCAGTAACATGACAAGAGATCTGTGTGTGCAGGCTATACAAAACATGTAGGCTATGTAAAATGCTATACAGGTGTAGCTATTAGTACCTAAATGGAGAGGAGGTATTGTCTATAATGTGTGTAAGTGTTTGTGTGTGTTCATTGTGTGTGTTTGCATGTGTGCAGGAGTCAGATGTTGTCATGGGTGTGTAGAGTATACAATAATGAGCTTGTTCTTGCTGTAAGGGCAGGAAGGCCTGGTGTAACTGCAGCCGAATGGCTCGTACCTCCATGAGTCTGTGTGTCATAAGCAGTTACGTTACTGCTGCTCCGTGGTGCAGATATTACTGCTGTTCACTGTGCCTGGTGCAGATATTACTGCTGTTCACTGTGCCTGGTAGCTGAGATATTACTGCTGTTCACTTTGCCTGGTGCAGATATTAATGCTGTTCACTCTGCCTGGTAGCTGAGATGTGGTTACTGTGCATTGTGCCTGGTAGCTGAGATGTGGTTACTGTGCACTGTGTCTGGTAGCTGAGATGTGGTTACTGTGCACTGTGTCTGGTAGCTGAGATGTGGTTCCTGTGCACTGTGTCTGGTAGCTGAGATGTGGTTACTGTGCACTGTGCCTTGTCAATACAGGCCATTCCTTCACTCTGGCCGTCAAAAAAAAAAAAAGCGCTTCTGATCCATGAACTTCTGTGTATGTCTACTTGTTTCTACTTGTACGTCGCTTTGGATACAAATGAAATGAATGAAATGTAACTGCTTGTACAGCTGTATCTGTATGTAGAGGTGGGAACATGACTCACAGCAGGATGAAGAACTTGAGCAGCTGGTACTCCAGGGGTCCCAGCTCTGGGGCTGCTTCGGTCAGCAGAATCTTCTCTGTCTCCAGACTGCGGTCTAGACATGTCATTACAACACAGATCCAGTTAGCATAGCATTACATTGAATTGAGGTCAATAGGGGTGGCTAAATGCTAACCAGTTCTCATCCCTGGTATTCTGTCAAGGAAGACTAGGAGGAGAGACTAGAGAGATTCACCGACAGCCTTAGCATCACGCTACACTGTACATACACAAACGTTAGCATTGGTTAGCTTGTTCTGTGTGGTAATGTGTCTTCTGCTTTGGCTGTTTTCCTCAGACCTTGTCTGGCTTGGTCTCTCAGCGCTACACCAGAAGCTTGATACCAGATCCAGATCTCTCCCCACAGCCTCAAAGCAGCACTCCTTCACACAGCTTCACAACTACAAACACACACCTTCCGGCATAATCCACCGAGCTGTTGAAGGAGAAAACTGGGGAAGAGAGAGTAGCAAAGAATAGACAACAGACATCTGAGATTAAGGCTAATCACTAGCTAACCCAGACCATCTCTAGCTAACACAAGCTAACACAGACCATCTTTAGCTAACACAGACCATCAGAAGCTAACCCAGACCATCTCTAGCTAACCCAAACCATCTCTAGCTAACCCAGACCATCTCTAGCTAACCCAAACCATCTCTAGCTAACCCACACCATCTCTAGCTAACCCAAACCATTTCTAGCTATCCCAAACCATCACAAGATAACACAGACCATCATAAACTAACACAGACCATCTCTAGCTAACCCAGACCATCTCTAGCTAGTACAAGCTAATCCAGACAAGCTCTAGCTAACCCAGACCATCTCTAGCTAGTACAAGCTAATCCAGACAAACTCTAGCTAACCAAGACCATCTCAAGCTAACCAAGATCATCTCAAACTAACACAGACAATTTTCTAGCTAACACAAGCTAACACAGACCATATCTAGCTTACACAAGCTAACCGAGACCATCTAAGGTCAGGCAATTAAGTGGCTGTATAAGCATGCTTAGGGTTAGTGAGGTGAGGACCAGGCTCAATGCTAGACAAGGGCTATTACTAATTAACCAGGCTGGTCGTGACCCTAGTTATCAGAGTGAGAGTCAACAGTCTTGTTTTGGAGGGTGGCAGCGTTCACAGGATATTAGCAGTACCTGGCCAACACCTCAACTTGAGGTATCAGGAGGGATACAGTATCGACCAGTCGTCCAAACACAGACAGATAAAACTGAGCCCAGAGAAAGCATACATGTCTCACAGTGACCAACTCAGCTTAAACACCCTGGCCCTTCAACAAGAAATAGCTATAATATAGCATGCCTCCAACCTCTGTGTTAACAGGAAGTGTAAACTGTGTGAATAGGAAGAGTTAACAGGAAATGTAAACTGTGTAGACGGGAAATGTTAACTGTGTGGACAGGAAGTGTCTACTGTGTAGACAGGAAGTGTTCATTGTGGACAGGAAGTGTTAACTGTGGAGACAGCTAAAGGTATGCTGCTGCGAAATTGTCTCAACTGATGTTTTTCCTATTTTATTGTTATTTCAAGACAATTGAAGATAAGCTGGGAGACCCTGGATTGGAGGGTGCAGATGATTGACAGGTGAGGCAGCCTACCGGTGAGCGGAGCCTCTGCGGGGTAGGGGGTGTCCACAGTGCTCAGGCTACTGGTGGAGTTTCCCAGCAGGTCTGGGAGGGAGGAGGACACCGAGGGCACAGATGGCTGCCTCCTCCACTTCAACACCGGGGGGAAGTCGGCCACCACAGGGAACTCATCCTGGGGGGGAAGAGAGATAGTGGAAGAGATAAAGGAGGAGAGGAAGAGATAGAGGAGAATGAAGAGGAGGAAGAGGAGGAGGAGAGGCAAAAATAAATGAGCCAAATAACATCAGTGAATCAGGAATGTGTGTGTTCTAAGTTTCCTGTAAAGCACATCAACCAGGTAAGGCGTGAAACACATAAGAAACCACAGAGCATATTCAATTGGCATCCTTTTTTGAAAGAGTTTAGTGGCACACAGGAATGTACACTGTGAGGTTTGTATGCAGACGTATATTTGTGTTCCTCACATTCCCATGTCTCTGCTGGCTCCAAAACCCCTGCTGTTCATGAAGGAACAAGAGGAATATGTTCGGGGATGAACGATAAACACAAGTTGACGTGAAAGGAGACGCTAACCTTGTAAAGCCTCCAGAATCTCATACACTGTCATATTAGAATGTTGTAGAGCCTTCACCCACAGCCTAGGTACACCTCCATCAGGAAAAAGATGCTATCGTAGCATGGCAGCTAGTCAACAAACAGTAGCAGCAGACTCTAGACAGTGTCAACAGTGATGTTTAAATAGAGAGATAGAGAGAGATGTGGAGATGGAGAGTGTATGTGTGAGTGTATGTGTGAGTGTAAGTGTGTCTGTGCATGTGCATGTTTGAGTGAGTGTGTGATAGTGTGTGTGTACCATAGACAGGGAGCTGGGTTCCTCCAGGTATAGCTTCAGACTCAGGCTCTTCTTACCGTTCACCTGCACGAGGAGAGCAGACAGGTTCAGAGTAAGTAAGTAAGTCAAGTTTATTTGTATAGCACCTCTCGCAGCTAAAAACCAGTAAGTGCTTCACAACAAAATGAAATATAACACTACAAATTTAGAATACAGGAACATTTTAAATAGAAAACATGACAAACAACCATAAAAACCCCCTCGACCAAAACTAAAAGCCTGCTTGAATGGCAAAGTCTTGAGTTGCTTTTTAAAAGTTTCGACAGAAGTTGCACACTGTATAAAGGGAGGCAAGGCATTCAACAACCAAAATTCATTTAGCAGACAAGCATCTGCTACATGAATAAATGTAAATGTAACCTAAGGGCCACTGCTCGGAATGATCGATCCCCTCTAGTTTTAAAATGGGTACAGAGTTCACACAGCAGACAGGGTCAGGGTTCACACAGCAGACAGGGTCAGGTCAACATGGTTCTCACAGGTTCAGGTCTAGGGAACCTCAGGTACACCTGCAGTATACCTGCACAATCATTCTAGAGTGTCACTTGCAGCATCATTCTAGGGGGTCACTTGCAGCATCATTCTAGGGGGTCACTTGCAGGATCAGCTCACCTGCAGGTGTGTACAGATCCTCCGGAGGACATCGTAGACGCTGTCCCTGGACAGCAGGGACACAAACACGTACTGCAGGACGATCACAACAGAAACAACACGTCAGCTGAAGCTGCTCTGAAATGGTCCAGTGAAGCATGAGAGTCTGACATGTTGGATATTAATGATTGTAATCTATCAACACACTTGATTATAATCTTTAAAGATATTCCAGTGTATCACCCAGTTACAGTAGCCTCTACACATAATCAAGGACAAGACTGATCTCAGCTAGAAGTTTGAACTGTCTTCACTAACAACCATAAGGTCCATAAACAGCCTGGTTATTTGAACTGCACTGATAAATCACCCCTATCTGACCCCACAGGAAATGACCAAATATTCAACAGGATTGTGCTTTAAAGGCACCTTCTAACTGAAAACATGTTTAAATGTCAATGGAGGCACTACTCACTTTTAAATCAGATTCTTTGTATGACAGATTTGTCTTTATTATTTGCTTGCCAGGCAATGTTAGCTTTGTGGATGTTCTATTTGGGCCTTGTGTACAGAGACAACTCTCCCTGAAGACAGCTCTGTGCTCTGTGGCCTGTGTACAGAGACAACTCTCCCTGAAGACAGCTCTGTGCTCTGTGGCCTGTGTACAGAGACAACTCTCCCTGAAGACAGCTCTGTGCTCTGTGGCCTGTGTACAGAGACAACTCTCCCTGAAGACAGCTCTGTGCTCTGTGGCCTGTGTACAGAGACAACTCTCCCTGAAGACAGCTCTGTGCTCTGTGGCCTGTGTACAGAGACAACTCTCCCTGAAGACAGCTCTGTGCTCTGTGGCCTGTGTACAGAGACAACTCTCCCTGAAGACAGCTCTGTGCTCTGTGGCCTGTGTACAGAGACAACTCTCCCTGAAGACAGCTCTGTGCTCTGTGGCCTGTGTACAGAGACAACTCTCCCTGAAGACAGCTCTGTGCTCTGTGGCCTGTGTACATCCAGCCTTATCCAGCAGGCTGATCTACTGAACACTGTGCTCTATTAAACTTTGGACAGACTAGCGACGCAGGAATCCTGCAGGTTGTCTGGATTGCTCCATGAGGAGCTGTGACGAATGTACCCCCTGTCCTGATCCCCTGGACCACAGGGCATGATGACTACGTGACGTTTCACCTGATCTGGTCTGGCTGACAGCTGAGAGCACTACAGCAGGAAACTGGAATCAAATTATTCAAGGAAGACAGACAGGCAGGAAGACAGACATACAGGAAGACAGACAGACAGACAAGCAGGAAGACAGACAGGCAGGAAGACAGACAGGCAGGAAGACAGGCAGGCAGGAAGACAGACAGGCAGGAAGACAGACAGACAGACAAGCAGGAAGACAGGCAGGCAGGGGGGAACCATGGGGAACCCAGACATGTCCTACCTTCTGGCTGGTGTCGATGGTGGTGGCCAGGCCGTTGGGCACCAGGCCGGCGGTTCGATGTTTCTTCACCAGCCGGACAGACACCACCGGTATGGCCACCTGTAGGAGCAGCACACACACTGCTTACACTGTAAGAATGTCATGTGACCTACGTTTACAAGTCTAATATTAAAAGAATGTAATCATGTATTCATTTAGCAGATGCAAAGAGGAGGAGGAAGAGGAGGAGGAACCTGGTGGCTCCAAAACAAACAGTGGGGGGTGGGGGGTGGCGGGACGAACAACAAACTAATCTCTGGACCAGCTGGAATGTACACATACACACACACACACACACACACACACACACACACAGGGAAGTGAGGGAAGCTAGAGGAGCAGGAGGTCAGACTGGTACCTTGATGTCCTTCCCAAACAGGTTGGCATAGAAACACAGCCAATTGCGTGAGATGTAGAGACGCCCCTGCAGCAGGATGTCCCGCAGGAGAGCACAGGAGTAGACTGGGGAGAGACAGGACAGGTGAGACCTGGAGCACACACACACAGTACACTGGGGAGAGACAGGACAGGTGAGACCTGGAGCACACACACACATATACATGACACACATATATGCACACACGCACACACGCTTGTGTTAAGCTAGGGGTGATTCGTAGGAGAGCTGGTCTGTGTCTCACCTTTCATGAGGATCTCCTCCTTGGGAACAGTCTGGAAGAGCTTGTGATACTGGGAGTTGTACTTGCTCACCGTCTGTCGGGAGGGGGGAGGAAGAGGAGGAGAGAAGGAGAGGAGAGAGGTGAGGAAGAGAGGAGAAAAGGAGAGAGGTGAGGAGGAGAGGAGAAGAGGAGAGAGGTGAGGAGGAGAGGAGAAGAGGAGAGAGGTGAGGAGGAGAGGAGAAGAGGAGAGAGGTGAGGAGGAGAGGAGAAGAGGAGAGAGGTGAGGGGGAGGAGAGAGGTGAGGGGGAGGAGAGAGGTGAGGGGGAGGAGAGAAAGAGAGGAGAGAGGTGAGGAGGAGAGGAGAGGGGGAGGAGAGGAGAAGAGAGGAGGAGGAGAGGAGAGGAGGAGAGAGGAGGAGGAGAGGAGAGGGGGAGGAGAGGAGGAGAGAGGTGAGGAGGAGAGGAGAGGGGGAGGAGAGGAGAAGAGAGGAGGAGGAGAGGAGAGGAGGAGAGAGGAGGAGGAGAGGAGAGGGGGAGGAGAGGAGAAGAGAGGAGGAGGAGAGGAGAGGGGGAGGAGAGGAGGAGAGAGGTGAGGGGGAGGAGAGGAGAAGAGAGGTGAGGGGGAGGAGAGGTGAGAAGAGGAGAGGGGGAGGAGAGGAGGAGGAGAGGAGAGGGGGAGGAGAGGAGGAGAGAGATGAGGGGGAGGAGAGGTGAGAAGAGGAGAGGGGGAGGAGAGGAGGAGAGAGGTGAGGGGGAGGAGAGGAGGAGAGAGGTGAGGGGGAGGAGAGGTGAGAAGAGGAGAGGGGGAGGAGAGGAGGAGGAGAGGAGAGGGGGAGGAGAGGAGGAGAGGAGAGGGGGAGGAGAGGAGGAGAGAGGTGAGGGGGAGGTGAGAAGAGGAGAAGAGAGGGGGATGAGAGGAGGAGGAGAGGAGACGCGGTGTAAATCCATTTTTAACTTGGTCTTGATTCTGATCTTGTGGTCATGTCCAGTCCAGTCTCTCTCTCTCACACACACACACACACACACATACTGCTAAAGGTGGCCCTAACCTCCATCGGCTATCACACATAGTCTTCCTGTATGTGTGATACACACCACCCCTTCCTGTCCTAGCCCCTCCCCTTCCTGTGTGGTCTACTCTCTCTCCAGACAGCAGCTTGCCTTGTTTCCTCCTCCTGCACAGGGAGCCAGGTGCCCCTTCCCCGTCTGACTGGACGTGTGTTAGAACAGACTCTGGAGGTGACGGTCATGTGACCACAGAGGAAACATCCAGAGGGATTTACACAACGAAAAGACCTGTGAGATTTATGTTCTCCTCTCAGCGTCTCAGACTGGAAGTGGCTGTATCTTTGTGTGCATGTTTGAATGTGTGTTTGAGCGTATTTCCGTGCGTTCAGACCAAGAGTGTTGAATAGATTGTTTAATCTAATTTGATCTGATTCATGGATAAATGCACATTGTTTGTACTACTTTGATCAAATCTTACATATGAAAACCCCCCCACACGACACACAAATCTACATGAATCTACACACACAGACACCTAAACAAACACAATCTCTCCCTCTCTCTCTCTCTCTCTCTCTCTCTCTCTCTCTCTCTCTCTCTCTCTCTCTCTCTCTGTCTCTCTCTCTCTCTGTCTCTCTCTCTCTCTCTCTCTCTCTCTCTCTCTCTCTCTCTCTCTCTCTCTCTCTCGCACACACACACAGAGAAGAGAGAGAAGATAAAGCAGTACTCACTGAGCCCCGGTAACATTTCTTCACGTCTTCATAAGACAGGTCATCGATAAGCTGCAGTCTAGAGAGGAGACAAACAAAGTTGAAACCGGACACACGCACACTCTCCCACACACACACACACTCTCCCCCACACACACACAAGAAGTTGAAACCAGACATACACACACACACACTCACAAATTCCTAGACAGACAGCCCACCCAGACAGACACACACCATCTTATTAATCAACAGCAGCCATGCAAACATCGATGCAAACATCGATGCAAACAGTCCAATGAGGTTTAAACCAGAGGAGGCCTAACCCTATACTTCGGAAGGGCTGGATGTAAATGTTTTGTAGAACATGTAAAGTGACGTATATGCAAAGTTGAAAAAGTCAAGTAAAGGACTCACTGACTATAACGTCAGTATCCTGACTCACTCACCTAGCAAGACCCTCCACCCAGGAGCAGGCACACAGCCAGGCATCCAGGCAGCCTCCTGTCCGGGTGGTCTGTCACCCTGCTGTACACTCACAGTTTGAGACTGTTTTAGGATGTAGGGATTTAATCAGTGAGCTGAATCAGGCTGCTTGAGGCCAGTTGGCCTCGCAGACAGGCTACTCTGTCACTTTCTCTTCTGGCTATTCAAATACCTCTGCAGTCAGGTGGCTTAAAGAAGCCACAGTGAGATAAGTTGACCATGGAACCAGTCTCCATGACAAGACCGCAGCAGAAGCTCAGGCAGACAACTTCTTGTAAACATCAATCCGTTTTATGAGAGTTGTAGTGTGGAGTCTGTGTCTGTGTCTGTGTCTGTGTTTGAGTGAGTGTGTGTTGACACAATGACTATATATACACGCTGTAAAGCTGGCCTGCTGTTCTGAGTCCTCATGTCTTTGATGAGGACAGTACCACACCAGTTTATGTCCTCCTGCAAACACAGACTTCAGGACACATCAGGGAGGTGTGTGTCTTTTATGAGAGCCCAGATAGATGACATTCCAGCTAAAGCAAAACTGATCTAGCAGGCAGTAGGCTGCAGGCAGTTAGAAGGTATTCTATCCTTCACAGAATTTGTACAAGATAACTTATTTATATGAAACCAGGGATGTAGTGGGGGCATCTAAGTTCCCTGCGCCTCGTATTCTGTCGTTGTCATATTGTCATATTGTTTAACATATCAACGCTGTAGTCTGAATCAATTCATCTGCGCTGTATGGTCTGTGACCCTCCAATCAATGCGTTGCGGCGGCGACACCAATCAGGATCCACGAAGTATGTCCACACACATACACGTTGTGGATTAGTCTACCTGTTCGGAATGGATTAATTAGCCCTGGATATCAGGCTTTTTTTGAAGAGACCATCGAGTGCTCCCACTCCCACAGATGCCCGCTAAAGGCCTCAAGTAAGATCAATTCACGTTTGTAAACGTTTTGGTTTGCACGACATAGCATTAAGACATGGGACAAACGGCTATAGCCTACTATTATTAACGTTCTTTTAAATACGATGATGCAGATACAAGCCAACTTTACTGGTTCCATCCAAGTAAGCCTAATGAAACTTAATGATGAATAAATAAACAGGGTTCTCAAGCCTCTGTGAAGGGGCTGAAATGTCAATGCATGTAGTTTTTCGGCAACCGTAGCCTACGGAGGAGGGGGGGGGGGGGCTTGACGACCCTGTAAATAAATAAATAATAAAATTCATAGTTTACTCACCTCAATTTTTACCCCTACACCACTGTATGAAACGTGTCTGTAGGCAATACACAGGAAGGTTTCTGTGTTTATATAGATGGGTTTAAGTGTGTGTGTGTGTGTGTGAGAGAGAGAGCTCAGAGTGAGTAGGTGTGTGTGTGTGTGTGTGTGTGTGAGAGAGCTCACAGTGAGTAGGTGTGTGTGTGTGTGTGTGAGAGAGAGAGCTCACAGTGAGTAGGTGTGTGTGTGTGTGTGTGTGTGTGTGAGAGAGCTTACAGTGAGTAGGTGTGTGTGTGTGTGTGTGAGAGAGAGCTCACAGTGAGTAAGGCCTCTGTGGAGATGAATACTCTCCTCAGGTGGCCCTTTCCCACAGAACACACTTGTGCGCACACACACACAAACACTCGTGCACACACACACAGTATACACACACACAGCCTCAGCTCTGTCTATTCAGTCAGGCCTGAAGGCTCCTCAGTCCAGGTCCATTCAGTGTGGCCTTCACACACACTAATCTCCTGTACATACACTCACACTGGAGAGAGAGGAGAGAAGGAGAGGGTAGAGAGGAGAGAAGGAGAGAGAGGAGAGAAGGAGAGAGCAGGAGGAGATAAAGAGAGAGGAGAGAGCAGGAGAGAGCAGGAGAAAGAGAGAGGAAAGAAGGAGAGAGAGAAGAGAGAAGGAGAGAGCAGGAGGCGATAGAGAGAGAGAGAGAGAGAGAGGCCATACTGATTGTCAGGCTGAGTTTAGTTATCACCGGAGTACTTCCAGCCTAAAACATCACATGCCCGCAAAGCACACAGCTAGCAGCAGCGTTAGCAGCAACAGCGTACGCTCCGGTAATATAAAGCAACACTCGACAATGTTAAATTAGAGATTACATTTCCTAAATATATAACAATGTGTATGTTCAATACTGTACAGCCTGTGTGAGTGAATAAAACTCCCTCACAATTTCCTCTTGTTATCCTCCAGTTATTTGAAGTGATACCATGGTCTGGGTGAATACTCGATTCTGATTGGCTGCAGGGGTGTCCAATGTCCGGTGATATACGGACACCTACTATGTAGTTGCAGCAAAACTGTCTGTTTACCGTTCTAAATTATTGCGCTGGCTACATAGTATTTGAGCAGGGGTGCACATAACCTTTTCAGTGAGTTACTCAGGTAAGTACCAGGAGATGTTTGGTACTCACCCCATATGTAGGGTGGTCTTAAGAAGTGCAGTCTTCCTCACTGTCCTCCTCAGTGTCACCCCCACTATCCTCCTCAGTGTCACCCCCACTGTCCCCCTCAGTGTCACCCCCACTGTCCCCCTCAGTGTCACCCCCACTGTCCCCCTCAGTGTCACCCCCACTATCCTCCTCAGTGTCACCCCCACTGTCCCCCTCAGTGTCACCCCCACTGTCCTCCTCAGTGTCACCCCCACTGTCCCCCTCAGTGTCACCCCCACTGTCCCCCTCAGTGTCACCCCCACTGTCCCCCTCAGTGTCACCCCCACTGTCCCCCTCAGTGTCACCCCCACAGTCCTCCTCAGTGTCACCTCCACTGTCCTCCTCAGTGTCACCCCCACTGTCCTCCTCAGTGTCACCCCCACTGTCCCCCTCAGTGTCACCCCCACAGTCCTCCTCAGTGTCACCCCCACTGTCTTCCTCAGTGTCACCCCCACTGTCCTCCTCAGTGTCACCCCCACTGTCCCCCTCAGTGTCACCCCCACTGTCTTCCTCAGTGTCACCCCCACTGTCCTCTACTTCAGCTACCTGCATGGTAGATGATGAAGATAAAATCTATTGTAATGACCTGACTAAGAACAATCGTCCAGGCATAAGATGAAGTTCCTGAATTGAGGTTTATTAACCATGGTACACAGGCTACTAGTAAACCAAACAGCTGTTTAGCCCAAGGCTACGCTAAATAAAAGAAATGTAGCCCACAAAACGTGACCGTCTCTTGTGAAACCCAGACATAACAGAAAGAACAGGTGCTAAACCCAGTCCTTGCACCACCCCAAGCCCTCAGAGCAGCTCCCTCGCTGAGGCTACAGGCACCAGGTCAGAGCATACTAGTCAGTCAGTCACATGCCAAGTTTAGCCTGTGTTTGTAGGCCACACATGTAAGCCTACACAAAAGTTGTTTTCCCCGATTAAGCCTCACTTTAACATGTTGGTTGTTGATTCATGAGTGTTCTTGTTTTGGTGGCTGTGGCATTTTTTGTGTGAGTATACACTAATAGTTTAATAATAGTTTTAATGTAAAAGAAGGATCTAACCTCTAACCTGGTTAGACCCAGATTATTATATATTCATAAAAACAGAGTGACCGCAGTCTCTACAGAGTACAGATTTACTCCTAGCCGCTTCAGTAAAGGAATATCTTCAGAATAGGAAGACATGGGGCGTGCGTGTTTAGCTTTATGGAAGGCGAGGAGAAAATCATTAGACAGAGCTTGCTGCTGGTTTTCATTCAGCTTGTCTTGCCATCTGGCAAGTGGGCGACTGGACATTTCTTGTCGGGTAGCTTGTTTATTAGTAATGGCTTGCGCCACACTCTTTTCATGATTTTCAAATAAAGGATGGTTGAAATTCTTTGAGCCTTAATAAAACGCACCTGTTTTGTCTGCTAGTTGTGGATTTGAGCAGCAAATCTTGCACCACAGTTCAGTGCGCTCATCGTTAGCATCAAGCCACTGCACATCTTGGAGCCACTTAAAAAAAAAAAAAAAAAATATTCGGCTCAGGCTCCAGTTGGCGTTTCTTTGTAGGTGGCGAAACGCAAAAGAAGCTGCTTAATGTCTGTTGCTTTTTAGACATCTCTGACAGTAGTTGATGAGCAATATGTCATGTGCAAGGTTAGTTGAGAAGATCAAGATGGAGTACGCAAACGTGAATAGTAATACAAGTGGCATCACGCATTCCTGATTTTTGTAGCGCATAAGTACCTGCGTACCAGTTATGTGCACCCCTGTCTTCAATAAATAACCATAACATATTCACCTCACAAGTCAATCTTCAGACAGGCTGCGGCCAACACGACAGTAGCCGCTACACAAGGCCGATGTTCTGCAGCTGATGTTCTGAGCTGATGTTCAGCAGTTGATGTTCTGAGCTGATGTTCTGCAGCTGATGTTCTGCAGCTGATGTTCTGAGCTGATGTTCTGGAGCTGATGTTCTGCAGCGGATGTTGTGCAGCTGATGTTCTGAGCTGATGTTCTGAGCTGATGTTCTGGAGCTGATGTTCTGCAGCTGATGTTCTGCAGCTGATGTTCTGAGCTGATGTTCTGAGCTGATGTTCTGCGCTGATGTTCTGAGCTGATGTTCTGAGCTGATGTTCTGAGCTGATGTTCTGCAGCTGATGTTCTGCAGCTGATGTTCTGAGCTGATGTTCTGAGCTGATGTTCTGGAGCTGATGTTCTGCAGCGGATGTTGTGCAGCTGATGTTCTGAGCTGATGTTCTGAGCTGATGTTCTGAGCTGATGTTCTGGAGCTGATGTTCTGCAGCTGATGTTCTGCAGCTGATGTTCTGAGCTGATGTTCTGAGCTGATGTTCTGCGCTGATGTTCTGAGCTGATGTTCCGAGCTGATGTTCTGAGCTGATGTTCTGAGCTGATGTTCTGCGCTGATGTTCTGAGCTGATGTTCTGCGCTGATGTTCTGAGCTGATGTTCTGAGCTGATGTTCTGCAGCTGATGTTCTGCACCTGATGCACTGCAGCTGAGGTGAATGTCTATCTGAGGCTGTGCCATGCTAAATCCTTCCTTTTTAAAGCATGTACAAGCATTATGTTGAATGTAGTGTAACTCTAGCTACAGGACTGTTTAAAGCATGGACAAGCTCAGCTGAAGGCTAGCAGTTAAGGGGAAGGGAGGTAGCAAGTGTGTGTGTGTGTGTGTGTGAGGCAGGTAGGCAGGTGTGTGTGTGTGTGTGTGTGGGAGGCAGGCAGGTGTGTGTGCTGTCTAATCCCCAAACGGAACATGACAGCATTGTCATTATTTCCAGACGCATGTGTAAGGCTGGGTGTCAAACCTGCCCCCACCTCTCATATGCTAAAGTCTGGAGTTTCTGGACGGTCTCAACTTGATGGCTCTCACACCCCATTCAAGATGTGGTCTGATTGGTTGTTCTTGTGTATAAAGGGAATTGCAATGCATTGTTCTTTGGATTCTACATCTCCTGAGACTTTCTCCTCAGTTCTCCCTTGTCCTACTGTCCTACTCCTTGCTCACCTCTTGCTTTCTCTCTGATTTACAATGATCACGGTAGAGTGGGTAAGAATTAAAGCCTTCATTTTGTAACATGTTTGCCTTGTAATTGATTTCATTCATTTGCAATGTTATTAAATGTGTATTTCATTTAACCTTCCTTGACCATTCTTGCTCTGCTTTAACCCATATTGTCAAATACCTGGAATTGGTTTTGGCATTATTGGTTCATGCTAATACACTGTTCAGTTTCCCATCTTCCTTTAAACCATAGGGGAATTCGTTTTGGTTGCTTGGCCAATATTTAACCCCCTACACATGGATTGTGGCTCTCTCTGGGACATAACTACCATGTGACGGCTTGGTGGCAGAGTGTGTGTGTGTGTGTGTATCTGTGTGTGAGTGTGTATCTGTGTGTGTGTATAACTGTGTGTGTGTAATTGTGTGTGAGTGTGTATCTGTGTGTGTGTATATCTGTGTGTGTGTATCTGTGTGTGTGTGTGTGTGTATCTGTGTGTGTGTATATCTGTGTTTGTGTATCTGTGTGGGTGTATCTGTGTGTGTGACACTCTCTTCCTCTCCTCATCTCTTCTCTCTCTCTCTACCTCTCACTCTGCGCCTTCGATCTACTTTTTCCTTTTCCCTCCCCTCGTCCGATATTGGTTACATAACACAGTCTGCATCCCAGTCTTGTAAACGTGAGAAGGCTCCTCCCTCCCTCCCTCCCTCCCTCCTGAAGCATTTCTCCTGTGTGTGTGACAGTATGTGAGCCCACAGGAGGGGATGGTCTGTGGAATCCAGAAGGTTCTATCTGTGTCTTAGCTCCTCTCTCACACATGCTCAGCTTACATCACCTCCAAGCTGCCTCAGGAGCTGCACATCCAGCAACCCACCATCAGAGACACCTCTGAAGGCTTCTGTTTATCTATTCATCCTGTTGGACACTCATCTCCAGGACTCGCACTGGTAGTCCCTCTTTCTCTCCCTCACTCTCCCCCCCTCTCTCTCTCTCTCTCCCCCTCTGTCTCTCTATCTCCCCCCCCCTCTCTATCCCCCCCCTCTCTGGCTCAATGCAGCGAGCAGATAGGAGCTCCAGAAACAGTTGCGTGTGTGTGTGTGTGTGAGCAGGTCTGTCAAATGTTTATGCTTGTGCTAATGCATGTGTGTCTGTTCATATGTATGGCTGAGCGAATGGGTGTGTGCATGCGCTTGTGCTTGCACAGTGTGTGTGTGTTTGTGTATGTATACGTGTTTGTATATGTATGTACAGTGCCCTCCAAAAGTATTGGAACAGTGAGGCCAATTCCTTTATTTTTGCTGTAGACTGAAAACATTTGGGCTTGACATCAAACGATGAATGTGAAACCAGAGATCAACGTTTCAGCTTTTATTTCCAGGTATTTACATCAGGATCTGATGCACAAATTAGAAAATATCACCTTTTTGTTCGAACCCACCCATTTGTCACGTGAGCAAAAGTATTGGAACATGTGACTGACAGGTGTGTTTTGTTGCCCAGGTGTGTCCTATTACATACATTATTCAATCAATAAATACCACTGAATGTCTACACTCAGGTTCAGATTGGGTAAGATAGGTTTTGTCTATGCAGACTGTATTCAGAGGTGAAAACAACATGAAAACCAGAGCGCTGTCTTTGGGTGAAAAACAAGCAATTGTGAGTCTTAGAGAAGATGGAAAATCAATCAGAGCCATTGCAGAAACATTGGCCATAGCCAGTACAACCATTTGGAATGTCCTGAAGAAGAAGAAAACTACTGGTGTACTAAGTAACAGACGTCAAACAGGTAGACCAAGGAAAACATCAGCAGTTGATGACAGAAACATTGTGAGAGCTGTAAAGAAAGACCCTAAAACAACTGTTAGTGAGATCAGCAACAACCTCCAGATGGCAGGAGTGAAGGTATCACTATCTACTGTTCGCAGAAGACTTCATGAACAAAAGTACAAGGGCTACACCAGAAGATGCAAACCACTCATTAGCAAGAAGAATAGGAAGGCCAGGCTGGAATTTGCCAAAAAGTACAGAGATGAACCTCAAAAATTCTGGGACAAAGTTTTATGGACTGATGAGACAAAGATTAACTTTTACCAAAGTGATGGAAAGGCTAAAGTTTGGAGAAAGAAAGGAACTGCTCATGATCCCAAACACACAAGCTCATCTGTGAAACACGGTGGAGGTAATGTCATGGCTTGGGCTTGCATGGCTTCTTCTGGGACGGGCTCATTAATCTTCATTGAGGATGTAACACATGATGGCAGCAGCAAAATGAACTCGGAAGTCTACAGAAACATTTTGTCTGCCAATTTAAGGAAAGATGCAACCAAACTGATTGGCAGAGCCTTCATCATGCAGCAAGATAACGACCCAAAACACACTGCCAAAACAACAAAGGAGTTCATCAGGGGCAAGAAATGGAAGGTATTAGACTGGCCAAGTCAATCTCCAGACTTAAACCCTATAGAGCATGCATTTTACCTGCTTAAGAGGAGACTGAAGGGAGGAACCCCACAAAACAAACAACAACTGAAAGAGGCTGCAGTGAAAGCCTGGGAAAGCATCAAAAAGGAAGAATGCAAAAGTTTGGTGACGTCAATGGGTCACAGACTTGCTGCAGTTATTGAAAGCAAAGGATTTGCAACTAAATATTAAGTCTTATTCACTTAAATATGTTTTAAGTATATCTGTTCCAATACTTTTGATCACAAGACAAATGGGTGGATTCAAACAAAATGTGATATTTTCTTAGTTGTGCATCAGATCCTGATGTAAATACCTGGAAATAAAAGCTGAAACGTTGATCTCTGGTCTCACGTTCATTATTTGATGTCAAGCCCAAATGTTTTCAGTCTACAGCAAAAATAAAGGAATTCGCCTCACTGTTCCAATACTTTTGGAGGGCACTGTATGTATGTATGTATGTATGTATGTATGTATGTGTGTGTGTGTGTGCTTCCACCAAAGGGGGTTTTCCACACCCCCCTCCCTGTATCGTTCCCTTCCACACACAGTACTGCTGCGCTTTCATCTGCTGCCAGACTCTCTCTCTCTCACTCACTCACTCACTCACTCACTCACTCACTCACTCACTCACTCACTCACTCACTCACTCACTCACTCACTCACTCACTCACTCACTCACTCACTCTCACTCACTCACTCACTCACTCACTCACTCACTCACTCACTCACTCACTCACTCACTCACTCACTCACTCACTCACTCACTCACTCACTCACTCACTCACTCACTCACTCACTCACTCACTCACTCACTCACTCACTCACTCACTCACTCACTCACTCTCACTCACTCACTCACTCACTCACTCACTCACTCACTCACTCACTCACTCACTCTCACTCACACACACACTCACACTCACACTCACACTCACACTCACACTCACACTCACACACACACTCACACACACACTCACACACACACAGACAAGCAGCAGAGCCCCGACTGTGTGACTGGAACATCACACGGTGACGTGACAGACTCCCCCCTCAAGCTTCCGTCACTAAGAAACCAGCCATGTGTGGGGAGCACAGCTGCTGTCTGCTGTATCCAGAGCGAGGGCGTGTCTCCAGCCAGCCTTCACCTGTGCTGTACTAACATGCTGCTATCATCAGTCTCCTGAGCCCCTGGTTCCTGTCCTGCATGTTCTACAAAGATGTTTCCCTGCTCCAACACACCTGATTCACACGGACAGGTCGTTATGAAGCTCAGCAGAAGCCTGCTAACAAACCGTTCATTAAAATCCTGTGTGTTGGAAGAGGGCTCCCTGAGGACCCAGGCTGGGCACCACCGCCTGCAGGCTGCAGCTCTGCAGGCAAGAGGGCTCGTCTCCACACACCAGCCTGGCCACACACACCAGCCTGGCCACACACACCTCCACACACCAGCCTGGCCACACACACCAGCCTGGCCACACACACACACCTCCACACACCAGCCTGGCCACACACACCAGCCTGGCCACACACACCTCCACACACCAGCCTGGCCACACACACCAGCCTGGCCACACACACACACCTCCACACACCAGCCTGGCCACACACACCAGCCTGGCCACACACACCTCCACACACCAGCCTGGCCATTTTTTGTTGGGTGTCTACGAAGTAAGGAAGCCTCCAGAAAAAAGCTCTGGAAAAAAGGGGGTGAAAGGGGGTGGACCCTTGATTGTGTGACTGCATAATACCATATGTGTTTACAAAACACTGCAATGGAAAAGAAGATAATCCACTGACTTGACACATTTAATGAGTGGATGTACACAGCCCTACTGTGCTCTTGTTCCTGTGTCTGGGTAAGGCTGTGTGCATGTGTAGACTTGAGCTAGAGAAGAGGATGCTGGGAAACGTAGGCGAGTAAGGTATTAAATACACCAGTATTGTTGTTAGGCCTCTCCTTGGTTTGACCACAGCAGCTCCTCTGAGGCTGAGCTAGTTGGGAGTTCAGCCGTACGTACGACACAGTCAGAGGACGACTCCTCATGTCACCTGGTATCTGATGTGATACCAGGTGACCAGCCTATCTGCTGGGCCTCTCAGTTATGTGAGAGAAACCACAGCCACATGAGCATCTGGATGGGAACTCCCCGCCTCAGTCCTGGAGTGTGACTATGCTCCGCCAGCAGGTCGCTGCAGTACCGTACCTGAACTGTGGGGGGCAGTGTGCCTCCTCGTCCCTGGGGGGGTCTGGCAGCTGGTGGGGGGGCAGGATGCTGATGTCATCGCCCGGCTCCTGGTGCTCCGTCATCTTCTCCAGCCTGGGGAGGGAACAACAGCTGGTCACACACTGAGAGGAGGAAAGGATTCCAGGGTTTCTGGCGGCCTGAGAACGTTCTGGAACAGACTACCCAGAAGGCCGTGTGGACGTAAGGCTACATTGATCAGAAGCGCAGGAGCAAAGCGGTTTTGACCAGGAAATTTGGTCTGAGAAGAGGTCTGAGTGGTCATTAGCTCTGGTCGAGGGTCAAGGTTAGAACCATGACAACAGTATCAAAAAGCCAAGGATTCTTTCAGTTCTCCTGACCTGAGCACAGGTCCCTGTCACAACAACTAAATATTTCTACGATTCATCATAATACCATTGATCTGACACCACTGTGAGGCACTTATACCATGGACAGGATGCTAGGTCGACAAGGACAGCATCCTAGGTCGTATGACAGAGTAAGATCCGAACAGCTAAGAGAAAGAAAGAGAGGGAGAATAATGAAAGAAAAAGAATCAGAGAGAGTAAGAAAGGAAGACAACATTATTGATGCTGTAGAAGATAGAAAAGATTAAGAAGTGAAAATGTAGCTGTCACTACAACATACAGCATCAGTTTGCTCTGTAGAAATGGAGGCCACAAGAGAGATGAGGAGGACAGGAAGGGAGAGAGGAATACATCAGACACCGTTAAACAGAGGTGTGAGTGTTGCAGGAACAAACTGTCTGTTTGGGTGTTTGCTATCCTTTCTGTTACTCCCAAAAGAACACATTTAGAACGGCTGATTAGCACATCAGAGAAAAGAGAATGTTTTCCAGCTCGTCTAAGCGAGAGGCAGTATGCTAAAGACAGCACATAAACACATCCTCACTATCTTACATGGTACATCCTCACTATCTTACATAGAACATCCTCATTATCTTCTCCAGCTGTCCAGGTAGAAAAAAAAAAAACTTCCTGGTTGCTTAGGAATCTGCAAGTTAAAAAAAGCTCAAGGTGCCATTGATACTTTGTGCTAAAACAGATGAGTGAGACTGATAACACATAGGGGGCTGGGAGATAAGACCACCACTCAGCATGTCCCAACACTCCCTGTCCCTCTTCAGGTCTGACGCACTGAGACCAAGGTCCTTCCTTATCTCACACGCTGAAAACCTTTTTCCTAACGCTGATGACTCACAGCACCAGCATGATCAACTGGGACAGATGGATTTCGAACCTGACAGAGATAGACTGCTGTGTGACTGTCTCTTCACCTCAGCTCTGTGGTCATAGAGAGAGGGACAGAGAGAGAGACACCAGAGGGTTTGACAGCGTCGAAATATGAAGGTGAGGAAATACACACACACACACACACACACAGACTCACACTCTCTCTCACACACACACACACTCACACTCTCTCTCTCACACACACACACACACTCACTCTCTTTCTCATACACACACACAACCCATGATCACACCTTCAGACAAGAACGAGTATCTTCTAAAGACAGCATGTGTTAAGTTCTCCTGACAGATGATGGGTTTGGCTGGAACAGAACATACACCCTGGTTGCAGCATCTCTTCCACCAGCGCAGAGCAGCAGTCAGGGTTTACACCAGAGGGATCTCCTCAAGCCAACACCTGCCTCATTCTCCTCTGCTCTCTGGAGGAGTGGCTAAGCCGTGTCAGAACAAGGA
Source organism: Hypomesus transpacificus (assembly GCF_021917145.1). Classification (NCBI taxonomy): domain Eukaryota; kingdom Metazoa; phylum Chordata; class Actinopteri; order Osmeriformes; family Osmeridae; genus Hypomesus; species Hypomesus transpacificus. The sequence continues at coordinate 9,389,519 of NC_061073.1, forward strand.
AATATTCTCTATATTCTCAACTAGAAATACTAACCAATCCTTTGTAAAGCGGTGGACGTGAAGGGTGAGTGACGCCAGTGAGCTCTGCTATGTGATTCCAGCTCTGCTCAGAACACTGCAACACTTGTGTGTTTGCGTTCACATGGTCGGGACAGAAAGGGGAGTGTCCCAAACACAGATAGACTCCTGAATGCAGGTCTTTATCCAAGACCCAGGCTTAATCTGGCTCCAGGGTTTAGAATGAAGAAGGAAATGAAAATAAACCACTGAAAAAAGGCTGTTTACAAGAAAACAGATCTTCCAGACAGGACTGTGTTGCCATAACTTACTGGAAGCTTTGTTGTGAGTGGGATCAGTAGGCTTCAAGCCCCTGGCTTGGAAAACCTCTCTCTCAAATGCCACTAGGTTTCTTTTTTCTTTTCTTCTTCTTGTTACCATGGCAACAGCCTGAAGAAAGAAAGAAGAAAAAAATAGAAAGAAAAAAAGGTGTTCTGGCAGCGCTCCCAGGTCAGAGTTCACCAGGCTTGTGTAATGGTCAACAGTCTCATGCAAACACCGGCCTACATGAATACCACAGGTCGTTCACTCACGAGGTCAGAATGCTGAAACACACAGCAGCTTGGGAGCGTCGCAGAACATCCTGTGTGATGATGAAGTTCTCAGCTCTCAGCTCCTGGTCTTCAGGTCTTCAAGTATCCTGGTCCACAGGTCTCCTGGTCTTCAGGTCCTCAGGTCTTCAGGTCTCCTGGTCTTCAGGTCTCCTGGTCCACAGGTCTCCTGGTCCACAGGTCTCCTGGTCTTCAGGTCTTCAAGTATCCTGGTCCACAGGTCTCCTGGTCTTCAGGTCTTCAGGTCTCCAGGTCTTCAGGTCTCCAGGTCTTCAGGTCTCCTGGTCTTCAGGTCTCCAGGTCTTCAGGTCTCCTGGTCCACAGGTCTCCTGGTCTTCAGGTCCTCAGGTCTCCTGGTCTTCAGGTCTCCTGGTCCACAGGTCTCCTGGTCTTGAGGTCCTCAGGTCTTCAGGTCTTCTGGTCTTCAGGTCTTCAGGTCTTCAGGTCTCCTGGTCTTCTGGTCTCCAGGTCTTCCAAGTCCACACAGCAAACGACTGAATCATGGAAATCATCCCTCAGCCCTCGAGACCAACACAGGGAAATCAGTTCACCTGCGTTCTACCTGAATACGAGCAGGCTCTTCTAATTTCCTGTCTGCCCCCTCACACCCTCCCGCACCCCTACTACCCCCCTGCTGCCCCCTCACCCACCCCTACTACCCCCCTGCTGCCCCCTCACTCACCCCTGCTGCCCCTCCCCCACCCCTGCTGCTCCCTCACCCACCCCTGCTGCCCCCTTACCCACCCCTGCTGCCCCCCTGCAGCCCCCACACGCCCCCCTGCAGGCCCCACATGCAACCCTACAGCTCTCATACCTACACGCCCCCCCCGCTGGACCCCCTGCTGCCCTTGCGCTGTGGGAAAGGCTCCAAACAAAACACACGCCTGTTACCATGGGAGACCGGATTTATAAAAAGCCTGTTTACTCTAGGGGATGACATTATTAATAGATCTGCCGGGGGAATACATGACGTCAACTATTATTATCTCTCCCCTGCGTTCCGTTTGTCCTGGTAAACACATGCAGCGCTATCCTGGTAAACACATGCAGCGTTATCCTGGTAAACACATGCAGCGCTATCCTGGTAAACACATGCAGCGCTCTCCTGGTAAACACATGCAGCGCTCTCCTGGTAAACACATGCAGCGTTATCCTGGTAAACACATGCAGCGCTATCCTGGTAAACACATGCAGCGCTCTCCTGGTAAACACATGCAGCGTTATCCTGGTAAACACATGCAGCGCTATCCTGGTAAACACATGCAGCGCTCTCCTGGTAAACACATGCAGCGCTCTCCTGGTAAACACATGCCGCGTTATCCTGGTAAACACATGCAGCGCTATCCTGGTAAACACATGCAGCGCTATCCTGGTAAACACATGCAGCGCTCTCCTGGTAAAACATGCAGCGCTATTCTGGTAAACACATGCAGCGTTATCCTGTTAAACACATGCAGCGCTATCCTGGTAAACACATGCAGCGCTCTCCTGGTAAACACATGCAGCGCTTTCCTGGTAAACACATGCAGCGTTATCCTGGTAAACACATGCAGTGCTCTCCTGGTAAACACATGCAGCGCTATCCTGGTGAACACATGCAGCGCTCTCCTGGTAAACACATGCAGCGCTCTCCTGGTAAACACATGCAGCCCTATCCTGGTAAACACATGCAGCGTTATCCTGGTAAACACATGCAGTGCTCTCCTGGTAAACACATGCAGCGCTATCCTGGTGAACACATGCAGCGCTCTCCTGGTAAACACATGCAGCGCTCTCCTGGTAAACACATGCAGCCCTATCCTGGTAAACACATGCAGCGCTATCCTGGTAAACACATGCAGCTCTATCCTGGTAAACACATGCAGCACTGACTGACCACTTCCAGGAGCGTGCCTCTCTCCCCTCCCTGTCTAGGCCCCTCTGTAGCCAATCAGAACAGAGGAGAAAAGGTGAGGGGCGAGGGATCTCAATGTTCCCCAGGTATCTCCTCCCCTCACCCATCCCTGCTGCCCCCTCACCGACACGCCCCCCTGCTGCCCCCCGACCCACCCCTGCTTATGTTGTCTCTCCAAGCCCTCCTGCCTCCTCCTAATCCCCAACAACTCACGTGTCTGACTCATGCAAATGGTAGGAAAATACAGTCCCCCCTCCCTGGAGAGCAACACAGACTAGCGTCATAGCAGCCCTGCATCAGTGAGGTTCATATGTGCTCAAACATATGCAGATAAAAGGTAGAATGTTGTTACAGTACATACTGATCATAAAGTCTGTCCCCCAGAACAGACTTTAGAACTTGAGACAGAAACAAGATGAAGAGGTGAACTTGGAGGATGAAACTGCCGTGTCCCCTGTTGAGGCTGTGCTTGGTCAAGTCCCAAGAGGAACTGAAACGGTTCCAGAACCTCTTCAATGGGTCCCTTGTGTGTTTGTCCTTGAGTGATGAGAGCAGCTCGTTAGAGCAGCAGCCCAAACAGACCAGAACACACACACAAAGCAGAACACACACACACAGCAGAAAACACACACAGCAGAAAACACACACACACAAAGCAGAACACACACACACAGCAGAAAACACACACACACAAAGCAGAACACACACACACAGCAGAAAACACACACAGAGCAGAACACACATTGTCCATCGGAGCAGGAAGAAGCCTTCGCTTACAGACCATTCAGACTTACTGGGTCGTAAACTTGTAAACACCATTACGGCGGCCTAACCCACACCGCGGCTTTGCATACCAAACCCCTGAGGGGGCAGTGGTCAGTTGGGTCCGGTTAAAGGTGGATGATTCATTATGAATAGATCTTTTATACTGTGTATACTCTGCTGTCATGACCTCTTATGATAAGGTTTAGCATTTTTGGGCTATGCACATTAGTGACAAACATATCTATAACCCTCACATCTCAGCTTCCTAGAGTTGTAAAGAGGAATGATGTGCCCCACTCAGAGTAATAAGGCTAATATCCTTCAGATGCAATGTGATTATAGGATGTTATATGACTGCAATTTACAACCAATGGGTCAGTAATCCTACTTCCAATATGAATAGGCTGTAACTGTATACATGACAACAGCATGGTTGTCATGTCAGGTTTGTCTTTCAATCAGTCAAAATAAAAGCTCCCATGTTTACTTGTTTAGTCTTTAAATGGAGATGTTGGGCTTTCCAAAACCTCCATCCACGATCCTTGCTGTGGAAGCTCCAGGCCTCTGTCTCTCATCCCCCAGACTGTGGAAGCTCCAGGGCTCTGTCTCTCATCCCCCAGACTGTGGAAGCTCCAGGCCTCTGTCTCTCATCCCCCAGACTGTGGGGGCCTTTCATCGTTCCTATTCTTTACGTGGCGAAAAGACAACACTACCTCAGCCTTCTGCAAGGCTAGACTTCAGAGAGCTGTGTCTGCACCCAGGGTCCATAACTTCAGAGAGCTGTGTCTGCACCCAGGGTCCATAACTTCAGAGAGCTGTGTCTGCACCCAGGGTCCCTAACTTCAGAGAGCTGTGTCTGCACCAAGGGTCCATAACTTCAGAGAGCTGTGTCTGCACCCAGGGTCCATAACTTCAGAGAGCTGTGTCTGCACCCAGGGTCCCTAACTTCAGAGAGCTGTGTCTGCACCAAGGGTCCATAACTTCAGAGAGCTGTGTCTGCACCCAGGGTCCCTAACTTCAGAGAGCTGTGTCTGCACCCAGGGTCCCTAACTTCAGAGAGATGTGTCTGCACCCAGGGTCCATAACTTCAGAGAGCTGTGTCTGCACCCAGGGTCCATAACTTCAGAGAGCTGTGTCTGCACCCAGGGTCCATAACTTCAGAGAGCTGTGTCTGCACCCAGGGTCCCTAACTTCAGAGAGCTGTGTCTGCACCCAGGGTCCATAACTTCAGAGAGCTGTGTCTGCACCCAGGGTCCATAACTTCAGAGAGCTGTGTCACCCTGCACCCAGTGTCCCTAACTTCAAAGAGCTGTGTCACTCTGCACCCAGGTTTTTGAAATCCTTAAGTACAGTATATTACTGTAGATCAATCTCGGTAAGACACACTTTAATTTCCACTACTTTGCTCTTACCCATCATAGATCAATATGGAAATGTGTCACCACTAGAGCTTATTCAAAATGCTATCCAATAATTCCAGTAAACTAATATTAATTGTTGTTATTGATCAACAACGTAGGACTACTGGACAAGTAACTTATCAGTTATACTTTCCTCTTACATACAACCTCAGCATGTACTTAATGCCGTGTGTAATTATTAACACAAGAACCAGGCAACCCGCTTGATGGTGACTATACAGAGTTTCTGACGATGATGACTTCTCCGGTTCTAAAATGGGCTCTTGGGAGTTGTTGGAAAAACGATCAATCATATCACAAAGGCATGCCTCAAATGTGAGAGACTTAGACATGGAAAACCATGTGCAAGCAAGGTGACAGTTTCCGTTCCTGAAAAAGAAATCAGCCGCCGCGTACCTACGACCACGTGACTGATATTGTAATGGGATTTTTATTTTCGAGATTCTTTGCATCACTGAAATGCCAGTTAACGCACAACAGATATCCGACAATTATGTCTTAACGGTGAAGCACAGCCCCATATATGAGACAAATCGTACAGCTTGCCGTTTCATTTTGTACCCAAATCTTCAAACTATTCTGTGGAGCTTATAACTTTTGACATCCCCATAGTTACATTGTGGTAAAAACCAGATTATAATCAGGTGTTTTCAGAATATAGGAACATACTGTAACGCCAAAGCGTAAAATGATCGAGGACAACAAAGCATTACAGGCAACTAAAAAGATAACAGTTTGGACTTGGAATCCAGCGCTTTGTCACAACGTTGTGGATTCGACGTGCATAAACGTATCTTACCTGAGACGCTACGGGTAGAGGCTATAGGTACTAGAGTAAATGCCACTTCCATAGATTTAACACACTGAAATTCGGGCCAACGTCCACATCTTCAACAAGCAGCGGTCCGTGGTTTAAGGTAGTCTGAGAGAGAAAGCTGTATTTGGAGTAGGTGAGTTGTCACCGCAGTGAACAAGCACAAGCAGATCAAATTTCCTCTAACTTGTTGCGTTAACACAGGAGCAGTGGGCAGTGGCGTATTTACAGATACCGCCTCCCTGTATTTTTTCATTTTTTTACCCTCGCTATTGTCGGACTGATCTACATTAGGTTACACCTACGTACGACGATGTGGACAGCGAACACCAAGAATGACACACATTCTGATACTGGCCAAATTAATAGGAGAATAATAATACAAACCCATGATTATGATCATTGTTAAAGACGTGTCGTGTAATGATGTAAAATGATGTTGACAATGATAATGAAACTGCGTCGTGGCCTTAATCGATGCTCATAAGTCATTCGTAGGAATCGTGGGAAATGGAAAGAAACACGTCTTAATTTCCCCAGCAGCAGAAACACGTGATTTAAAGACTATAAACAAACAAAGGATTCCTTTATGATGAAGCTGATTGAGGTATTGGAAGAAGAGGACAGGAGGTGATGGAGGTATTTGAAGGAGAGTAGCCTACAGGACTTGGTAGCAGAATCTCACATGAAAGCGGCGCATTGTGTGGTGGATGCTGTTCTGGTCCACGTGCGGCAGCGCGAGGAGCAGTCCTGAATTCTAATTAGGCACGTGTCATCTCCCAACCCTTCCACACACGCGCGTCTGATCAGAGACATGCAGTATCATGCATGGAAGTATGCTCTGATTATTTTTGTGCAACTGCGATAAATATGTTAAGGGCCAGGCACGGTAACTCGAATCATTTTGAAAGAGAAATATATAGGCCTTTGTGGATTTCTCTTTTCCAATCGCTCATGTCTTACGAAAGCACCAGTAGTCTTACATGTCTGCTCTTCGGTGTAGAATAGCACCGTTCCTGGAGAGCCTCTTCTACGTTCTTTCTCCACGCCCAAGTGTCTCACCACATCATCTGATCAAACCTAGACCAGGTTGTTGCACTTTTGCTAGTATACAGGTCCTTCTCAAAAAATTAGCATATTGTGATAAAGTTCATTATTTTCCATAATGTAATGATAAAAATTAAACTTTCATATATTTTAGATTCATTGCACACCAACTGAAATATTTCAGGTCTTTTATTGTTTTAATACTGATGATTTTGGCATACAGCTCATGAAAACCCCAAATTCCATCTAAAAAAATTAGCATATTTCATCCGACCAATAAAAGAAGTGTTTTTAATACAAAAAAAGTCAACCTTCAAATAATTATGTTCAGTTATGTACTCAATACTTGGTCGGGAATCCTTTTGCAGAAATGACTGCTTCAATGCGGCGTGGCATGGAGGCAATCAGCCTGTGGCACTGCTGAGGTGTTATGGAGGCCCAGGATGCTTCGATAGCGGCCTTAAGCTCAGCCAGAGTGTTGGGTCTTGCGTCTCTCAACTTTCTCTTCACAATATCCCACAGATTCTCTATGGGGTTCAGGTCAGGAGAGTTGGCAGGCCAATTGAGCACAGTAATACCATGGTCAGTAAACCATTTACCAGTGGTTTTGGCACTGTGAGCAGGTGACAGGTCGTGCTGAAAAATGAAATCTTCATCTCCATAAAGCTTTTCAGCAGATGGAAGCATGAAGTGCTCCAAAATCTCCTGATAGCTAGCTGCATTGACCCTGCCCTTGATAAAACACAGTGGACCAACACCAGCAGCTGACATGGCACCCCAGACCATCACTGACTGTGGGTACTTGACACTGGACTTCAGGCATTTTGGCATTTCCTTCTCCCCAGTCTTCCTCCAGACTCTGGCACCTTGATTTCCGAATGATATGCATTTGCTTTCATCCGAAAAAAGTACTTTGGACCACTGAGCAACAGTCCAGTGCTGCTTCTCTGTAGCCCAGGTCAGGCGCTTCTGCCGCTGTTTCTGGTTCAAAAGTGGCTTGACCTGGGGAATGCGGCACCTGTAGCCCATTTCCTGCACACGCCTGTGCACGGTGGCTCTGGATGTTTCTACTCCAGACTCAGTCCACTGCTTCCGCAGGTCCCCCAAGGACTGGAATCGGTCCTTCTCCACAATCTTCCTCAGGGTCCGGTCACCTCTTCTCGTTGTGCAGCGTTTTTTGCCACACTTTTTCCTTCCCACAGACTTCCCACTGAGGTGCCTTGATACAGCACTCTGGGAACAGCCTATTTGTTCAGAAATTTCTTTCTGTGTCTTACCCTCTTGCTTGAGGGTGTCAATGATGGCCTTCTGGACAGCAGTCAGGTCGGCAGTCTTACCCATGATTGCGGTTTTGAGTAATGAAACAGGCTGGGAGTTTTTAAAAGCCTCAGGAATCTTTTGCAGGTGTTTAGAGTTAATTAGTTGATTCAGATGATTAGGTTAATAGCTCGTTTAGAGACCCTTTTCATGATATGCTAATTTTTTGAGATAGGAATTTGGGGTTTTCATGAGCTGTATGCCAAAATCATCAGTATTAAAACAATAAAAGACCTGAAATATTTCAGTTGGTGTGCAATGAATCTAAAATATATGAAAGTTTAATTTTTATCATTACATTATGGAAAATAATGAACTTTATCACAATATGCTAATTTTTTGAGAAGGACCTGTACAGTAGTACTCATCCCAGCACCGCGCCTGCGCGTCCCTGCTGCAGGATTGTCAATCAGGCCCAGACAAGACTCCCCTTTTATCCCCTCATTTCACGCGGTGTTTCCATAGCAACCATTTCGGAGAGGCAGGTTTGTATGGCGCTTTTATTTCCAGCCAGGCTGCTTACCCGAGTTCTCTAAAAGCTGTCAAGGTGCCCAGTAGAGTATTGGCAAATCCTCTTTACTGGACAAAATAAAATAAACACATTGTGACCCACATACCTCATAAGGGTACACACGACTGTAAACGGCAAAGTCCTTTTGAAACGTTTACAGGGCTCGATTGGGTTACTTAAATAACAGATTAATGTTCTGAATAGTTCAATTGCATCAATGATTTACCAATTATTCTACTCACTAACACTGTCCATTTCAGGCGCCGCAAAACACATCCGTGTTTGTGAGGGAGAAGGTTAGGTTGAACCACTCTGCTGTAAGACATAGCCCCCGTGTGGTCAATTATAGATATTACAATTTAATTCGTAAACAAAAAAATGGACTTTAACAGTAAAAAGTTAAAAAACGTAATATATTGTCATAATCTACAATAAATACGATATGTAAGACTGCAAATAGTAATAAAGTGTCTTGGTAGTAATTGCCTATATTGACTTTCAACATTTTAGTACAATATGAAAACGAGATGACAGGAAAACTGATTGATTGTCTCATAAAAAGATTTATTTTTTGCCTAAATGTACAAAGGCAAGTTACAGTATTGTATAAAAAAAGAAATGTGGCAATGTACACTTTACATAAGAGAAACCCTGGGGGGGGGGGAGTCCAAACATGAGGGTTGGGGTCCAAAGAAAACATAGCAATAAAAACAAAAAACAAAAGCTGTAAACATTTTTATTTCAAGTACCGATGACTGATACTGACTATGGCACTAGTGCCGAGAGAGATGTTGTGGGGGTGGAGGGGTCAAGAGGAGGGCGTGGTCAGGAAGAGGGCGTGGTCAGGAAGAGGGCGTGGTCAGGAAGAGGGAGGGGTCAGGAAGAGGGCGTGGTCAGGAAGAGGGCGGGGTCAGGAAGAAGGAGGGGTCAGGAAGAGGAAGGGGTCAGGAAGAGGGCGGGGTCAGGAAGAAGGAGGGGTCAGGAAGAGGAAGGGGTCAGGAAGAAGGAGAGGTCAGGAAGAGGGCGTGGTCAGGAAGAAGGCGTGGTCAGGAAGAGGGCGTGGTCAGGAAGAGGGCGTGGTCAGGAAGAGGGCGTGGTCAGGAAGAGGGCGTGGTCAGGAAGAGGGAGGGGTCAAGAGGAGGGAGGGGTCAGGAAGAGGGCGTGGTCAGGAAGAAGGAGGGGTCAGGAAGAGGGCGTGGTCAGGAAGAGGGCGTGGTCAGGAAGAGGGCGTGGTCAGGAATCAGGAAGAGGGCGTGGTCAGGAAGAGGGCGTGGTCAGGAAGAGGGCGTGGTCAGGAAGAGGGCGTGGTCAGGAAGAGGGAGGGGTCAAGAGGAGGGAGGGGTCAGGAAGAGGGCGTGGTCAGGAAGAGGGAGGGGTCAGGAAGAGGGCGTGGTCAGGAAGAGGGCGGGGTCAGGAAGAAGGAGGGGTCAGGAAGAGGAAGGGGTCAGGAAGAAGGAGGGGTCAGGAAGAGGGAGGGGTCAGGAAGAGGGCAGGGTCAGGAAGAGGGAGGGGTCAGGAAGAGGGCAGGGTCAGGAAGAGGGCGTGGTCAGGAAGAAGGAGGGGTCAGGAAGAAGGAGGGGTCAGGAAGAGGAAGGGGTCAGGGAGAGGGCAGGGTCAGGAAGAGGGCGTGGTCAGGAAGAAGGAGGGGTCAGGAAGAGGGCAGGGTCAGGAAGAGGAAGGGGTCAGGAAGAGGGAGGGGTCAGGAAAAGGTTAGGATGGGGAGGGGTCAGGAAGGGGAGGGGTCAGGAGGGCAGGGGTCAGGATAGGGAGGGGTCCGGGAGGGCAGGGGTCAGGATGGGGAGGGGTCAGGATGGGGAGGGGTCAGGAAGGGGTCAGGATGGGGAGGGGTCAGGAAGGGGTCAGGAAGGGGAGGGGTCAGGATGGGGAGGGGTCAGGAGGGCAGGGGTCAGGATGGGGAGGCATCCGGGAGGGCAGGGGTCAGGATGGGGAGGGGTCAGGATGGGGAGGGGTCAGGATGGGGAGGGGTCAGGAAGGGGAGGGGTCAGGAAGGGGAGGGGGCAGGAAGGGGAGGGGTCAGGATGGGGAGGGGTCAGGAGGGAATAACAGGAACAGGAAACCCTACATGACATCATCCGCTCCTGGTGAGGACAGCCTGAGAGCTGACGTCCTGTTGGCTGTGTGGACTAAACACAACTAAAATCTTTTACCAAAATAAAATAAAATCAAGCGCTTCCCTCACGTTGAAGAACTTGCCATCAGCACAGGGCAACTGGTTTTAAACTATGAGACGATGAACAGAACAGATATAAATGACATTATTAATATTATTGTCTTGTTATCAAACTTTGTGTTTTCCCCAACTTCACGGAAATAATTTGAACAGCTCTGGAACTCTGCAGAGCGTCAACAGCAGAGGTGAGAAATGAACCAGCCCACCTTTAACAACATTCACACACCAGGAACATGAACTGACATAATTACAGAGGAGAAACAGGTGAGACACAGGGTGAGTTGAACTGGGTCAAGCAGATAATACAAACTAACCTTGTCTGATTAAGACACCTGCCCACAGACGGGACAGACTGAGTAAGAACCTGTCTATCAGAGGGGACAGACTGAGTAAGAACCTGTCTATCAGAGGGGACAGACTGAGTAAGAACCTGTCTATCAGAGGGGACAGACTGAGTAAGAACCTGTCTATCAGAGGGGACAGACTGAGTAAGCAGAGACCCCAACAGTCTCTGGACTTCCTGGACAGATCTGGGTTCCTTAGAAATGTTCAAAATGTTAACTGACCTGCTTATGTTCCTTAGGGAGGCTTGTGGTTAGAATCACCCATTTGGTGCACCATCGGCCAAACCACTCTAACCAGATCCTACCACTCTAACCAGATCCCACTCTCGTCTAACCCAAGACAACGTCTTGCATCTCTTGGGAATAAAAACCATTAAGTAAAGAAAATGAGTGATCTCTGTTGGGATGGAGTGAGCAGGTGTGTTGGCAGGTTGCTAAGAGGCGCAGGGAGCGTTGGAGCGTACGTCGAGGGGTGAAGAGGGAGCAGGAGGGGAAGAATCACAACAATTCAATTATAAAGCCGTTACAACCAGCTACAGGTTTTCATATTATATCAACAATGGTAGAAAAGAAGAGAAAGCTAACAGACACAGAAGAAAAGAAAGAGTAGGAAAATTTCCAATAGCATCCATCAACCTTTTTTAAAATAATTCCTCTGTACAATATATACAGAAACCACATAGTGAGTGTGTGTTAGAGAGGCGGGGAGGCGGGGTAGAGGTGGGGAGAGAGGCGGGGAGAGAGGGGGCTGAAAGGAGGGTTGTCCAGAGTCCGGCTTGCTCTACTGTGTGAACAGGATGCTGCCTGGGCCACTCTAATGCTCTCCTCCACCATGTAGACACTCCCCAACCAGAGGGAGGAGGGAGGGAGGAAGAGAGAGGGAGGAGAGAGGGAGGAGAGAGAAGAGAGAGGGAGGAGGGAAGAGAGAGGGAGGAGAGAGGGAGGAGAGAGGGAGGAGGGAGGGAGGAGAGAGGGAGGAGGGAGGAGAGAGGGAGGAGGGAAGAGAGAGGGAGGAGAGAGGGAAGAGAGGGAGGAGAGAGGGAGGAGAGAGGGAGGAGAGAGGGAGGAGGGAGGGAAGAGAGAGGGAGGAGAGAGAAGAGAGGAAGGAGGGAGGAGGAGAGAGGGAGGAGGGAGGGAAGAGAGAGGGAGGAGGGAAGAGAGAGGGAGGAGAGAGGGAGGAGAGAGGGAGGAGAGAGGGAGGAGAGAGGGAGGAGAGAGAAGAGAGGAAGGAGGGAGGGAGGAGGAGAGAGGGAGGAGGGAGGAGAGAGAAGAGAGGAAGGAGGGAGGGAGGAGGAGAGAGGGAGGAGAGAGGGAGGAGGAAGGAGAGAGGGAGGAGGAGGAGAGAGGAGAGAGGGAGGGAGGAGTGAGACAGGAGGGAGGAGTGAGACAGGAGGGAGGAGAGCGTATAGCAGACACTGGCAGGCTATCTAACGAGGCTTGACTGCAGACTGTCCTGCCAAAAATCAAAACTCTGTGACAGCAGAGTCAGAATAAATATAAAAGCATGGCTGAGTCTCTCCCTCGGGGGACGGCAGGCGGCCAATCCTCCCAGAACAGCCTCCCCATGTCCCTGCGTGTCTCCCAGCAGGCCCCAGACACACAGCTGCAGTCCTGGGTGTACACTGTCCCTGCCCCTGGCCCTCAGGGCCCCAGAGTCTCACCACACCGCCGACCACACGCCCCCCCTGTCCGCTTCTGCAGTCAGCAACTCCAGAGGCGACCCCTGAGCGTCCTGCCCCCCACGGTCCTAGAGCCCGGCTTGTTGCAGGGCGCATGGGTAATCTTCTCCTCCTGTCTGAGCCTAGTACCTCCAGGTAGAGATCCTCACCCAGCCAGGCCCCGGCTGAGCCCTGCTACTCTGTACTGCCCCGTACTGGGGAAGGAGCAGCATCGTTCCCTGGCTGCGGCTGGGGCTGCAGGAGGGGGTGTAGTATTGGAGGGCGTGAGGGAGAGTCATCGTCGAAGCAGGGTGGGCCCGTGGCCAGGTTGGTAAAAGAGGAAGAATACAAAATAAACAACATAAAACAGAAAGCGTGAAGGCTGTTGCTAAGCAACAACTACAACTAAAGCCATGTACAAAACCCCAAATGTGGATATCGTCTCGGAACTCAAGTAGGTGGATAATAACATCTCACAACAACAATACAAAAACAGATGAAACAGGAAGTGGAAGGGTCCTCTCCTGGGTGAGGTTGATGCGGCCGGTGTGTGGGTACGTGATGAGCAGCGTCTGCTTGCATAGAGAGCCCAGAGAGGAGAGGAGAGGCAGGAGGACGGCCACACCACAACCTGCTCCTCTCTCCTCTAAGTCTGGCTCAGACAACAACAACTAAACACAAAACCAAACAAAAAGGGTCATCTGAAAAGTGTGTGGTTTCAGGGCTACCCAGTCTGTCTGACCTCCTTCCCTGCCTGACCCCCTGGTCCAGGAGCCTCAGTCCCAGCCTCCATGCCTGGCCTCCTGGTCCAGGAGCCTCAGTCCCAGCCTCCCTGCCTGACCCCCTGGTCCAGGAGCCTCAGTCCCAGCCTCCCTGCCTGACCCCCTGGTCCAGGAGCCTCAGTCCCAGCCTCCCTGCCTGACCCCCTGGTCCAGGAGCCTCAGCAGGGCCGGGGAGGGAGCGGCCAACTGGGGGGCTGGGAGAACCCGCCGCAAGAACATTCAGGCAGAGGAAACTAAACACAAACAAACACCGTCAACTGATGTCCAACGATCACAGCTCCGCACACTTGATCATGTGATCCAGTCACATGGTTCCAGGCAAGGCCAGGGACGAGGCCGGCTCCCTGCAGGGACAGAGAGGCATCATTAGGCCACCCAGTGATGACAAAGAACACTATACAATCAGTGCTGCTTTATCAAACCTCCCATTAAACACAATCATCACAGTGACCACTAGAGGGCAGGCGACTGCAGGGTTAAGAGGGTGGCATCACATGATGCAGCTGGTTCATATGCAGTACGACTGCTGACAGGTTGAGAGTGTGTGTGTTACTCAGGCTGTGTTAACATGCTGAGGGACGTGACTGGACACACTGAGGCTGCTGCTGAAGAGGTTGTCTTACCGTCCTCACCTCCTAGGAGGAGGGTACATGGAGGGGGCGGAGGCCTGCTGGCTAGCCACGATGGCCGACGAGGACAGACCTGGGGGAGGAGACAGTGGGGACGTCACCGTCCGTCACGGCAGGTGTGAGGGACGAGACATTACATCTGAAACTTTATTCAGCTTTTATCCAAAGCGATGCACAAATACAGCATATAGAAATTACAGCAGATGATCAAGGATCAGAATAAACACAGCAGATTTAGGTGGTCAGAGCTGAAGGGATTATCTGTATTGGTAGGAAAAGTAAGTGTGTGTAAGTGTGTTTCTGGGAGTGTGTAAGTGTGTGTCAGGGTGTGTGTGTGTTAGGTGTGTGTGTGAGCAGACTGACCTGTAGCGTAGGACAGGTCGTACTGTCCAGGCAGCAGGGGGTAGCCCAGGTGGTGATGGGACGGCATGATGCGCTGCGAGGGAGAAGAGCGCGGCCGGTCCATCTCTCGTTCCCCATTCCCCCGCTCACGCTCGTGGCCCGTCTTCTCGCTGACGGTGGGGGACTTGCTCTTGTACTGGCTGGCGTGCTGGTGTAGGATGTCCAGGGCCTTGGACTCTGAGGAGGCCTTGCTGACGGTGGGACTGGCGCGGGCCGCCTTCTCCCCGCCCTCCTCCCCAGGACCCATCTTGCTGCCGTAGGGGGAGAAGGAGTAGCCAGCCGCCAGGTACGACCCTGGGGGGGACAGGAGGGTTACAACAAGGCCTCGTTCGTCACACCTGACAACAACACTGGGAAACCTACAACATGCTGTCACTCCAAAACACTTATAGGATAACATATGGATTCCAGGTAGGCTAGGTTGACGTCTCTTACCGGGGTAGTTCTGCATCATGACCGAGGGCATGCCCCGGTAGCCTGGGTGTCCGGGGTCGTAGCCCTGGCTGTAGGCGTAGGCCCCATGCAGGTAGGGCACGTAGGACTGGTGCTGGGCCAGCGGCGAGGAGAACTGCATGTGGGTGGCGCCGCGCTGCTCCTTCCCCAGAGGCCGGTGCTCCTCAGGGGCCGAGGGCCGGGGCTCCGCCCCCTCCTTGCTCTCCTCTTTATGGGTGCCGTCTTTGGGCCGCGCCCGGTCCTCTTTGCCCTTCCTGTCCCTCTCCCGGTCCCGGTCCCTCTCTCGGTCCCGCTCGCGTTCCTCCTTCCACCTCTCCTCCTCCTGAGCTTTCTGCGCCTCGGTAGGGTACTTGTTAGGGTAGACATAGGGCCACAGCCGAGAGTCAGGCTCCTGGACAGAGGAGCAAGACCCAGCCAACATTAGTTACAGCCAATATAACATTATTATTATTCATTTACACAGGAACACTTCTACACATTCAATCAACACAGTCAAGATCTTGTGATAGTATCTGGTGTCGGGTGAAGTTCTACCTACCTGTCGGTACCACATGGCCTGCTCCATAGCGGACGGCCTCCCTGACTCCATGCCAGCCTTGGGCTCATCCTTCCCATGATGCCCTCCTTCGTTCAGCTTCATCTTCAGCCCCTCCGCCTGCTGACCGGGCGTCTTGGCGTCCTCCCCCTTGGGCATGATCACCGACTGGGCCTGCTCTGAGGACGAGGAGCTGGGCTCCTTGGGCTTGCCCTGCGGCGGCCCCCCCTTCCCCAGGTCCGTGAGACTGGGGGCTTTGGAGAGCGTGGGGGGAACCGAGGCTTTGTGCTTCCAGTCCTCCCCCTTCCCAGAGCCGTCACGCTCCTTCCCAGAGCCTTCCGCCTTCTTCTCGGCGGCGCTGCGGTGCTGCTCGGCTGCCTGGCGGTGGCGCTCCTCATACTGCTGCCGGTAGGCCGGGTTGGTGTTCATCAGATGGTTGTGGTAGGCCTGGTCTGCAGGGTGGTAGGTGTACGGAGGTACATAGGCGTACTGGTTGTAGTAGAGAGGCTGCATGTACATGTTGGAGCGCTGCTGAATGACAGAGGTCTGCTGCTGCCCCAGAGGACCCAGCTCAGGCTTGCGATCCTCCTGGTGCTCCACCTTCACCTTCTCCTCCGCCGGCTCCTGGTCCTCCTCTTTCTTCACCTTCACCGGGGCCCCCTCCTGGAGGGGTGCCGAGGCAGACACGCCCGGGCTGGGGTTGGTGTAGTTGGGGGAGTAGTAGGCATCGTAGCCGGGGTAGTAGGGGGAGTCCTTGCTGGGGGCCTGGGAGGTGAACAGGGCCTTCTTGGCTCCATCCCGGACAGAGTGCTCCTCAGACTTGATGCCCTTGACGCCCTCCACCCGACCCTCGCCGTCTTCGCCGGCGTCCGAGATGTCAGAGTAGGCGGGGCTGTTGGTCTTCACGGAGGAGCTGTCGGCTCCGTTCTGCGTGACCACGTTGATGGGCGTGGCCAGGCCACCGCTCTCGATGCGGCTGGCCACGCCGATGGAGGGACTGGGGGCATTGTCCGAGAAGCTGTAGATCTTGTCGGCCTCTGCCTTGATGCTGGCCAGCCTGCTCTGGTGTGGGTCCGACGAGCCATTCAGAAGCCCGTCACTCCTGCTGCCCGGGTCAGACGACTCAGAGTACGGACTCTTCCCCTCCTCCGGCTTCCCTCCTCTCACCGGCCCCTTGGGGCTGTCCCCCTCCTTCCCCCCTTCCTTCTTCTTCTTCTCTTTCTTCTTCTTGTCCTTGGACGCGCTCAGGGTGGGGTTCACAGACAAGGGCTCCCCTAGTATGGAGGGCTTGGGTTGGATGGCTTTCAGTTGCGGGCTCTTGGGAATGGACTGAACCACTGAGCCCATGGCGGGGGGGTGCCCGGGGCCGGTTGGGGGGAAGCCTGCGGTCTGTAGGGAGTACAGCTGCTGGGGAGGTATGGCCGGGGCGATGGGCCGAGCCTTCAAAGCTTTCTGGGCCAGCTTGTCAGCCTTGGAGCCACTGCTCGCCTTCTTGGACCTATCTTTCTTGTCGTCGACATCATCGTTACTGGCCTCGTCCGTCAAGCATGGCCCCTCCTCACACCCCTCCATGGCCACCCCCCCCGCGTCCACCTCGGCCTCGCCAGGCTTCTTCTTGCTCTGCTTGGGACCCAACTTCCCGGGGGAGGGGCTCTGGGCCTCAAAGCCCCGCCCCTTAGGCGTGACTGAGCGGGCGGGGGACAGGCAGGCCTTCTGGGAGATTGAAGCTCCATTGCAGTTTGTGGGATCGGGGTGGAGGGTGGAGTCCTCTCCGTACTCGCTGTCCCCATCCAGGTCCAGCTTGATGTCGTCGTGGTTGTGGGCGCGGGCCTGGTGGTACTTAAGGCCGTTGATGTGCTTGTACTTCTTGTTGCAGTTGGGGTGGGGGCAGTCGATGAGGACCGGCGAGGGGCAGTTGCGATCCAGCAGGGGTGGGGGCGGGGGCTCTGTCTTGATGGAGGGGACAGGCAGGGTGGCGTGGGGGGGCAGCGGGACTCCTCCGCTGTTGGAGTTGGTGCGCATGCGCTTGCTGCCCTTGGTGTCCTCCGAGCTGGAGTTGGGCTCCATGTCGGACGCAGGCTTGTTCTTGCGCTTGTTGGCCGACGAGGGGCTGGCCTTCACGTCCTCCGTGTTGCTGTTGGGTGGCGTGCGCCGCTCACATGAGTTCTGGCTCCCCCGTCGGCCCTTGCTGTTGGAGGCAGCGCGGGTTTTGCTGCTGCTGCTGCCCTTGTTGTCAGACGAGTTGCTGTTGTCGTTGACGGGGGTGTTGCTGTTTGGACGCATCCTCTTCCCCCGACCTCGGACGCTCCTCATCTCCAGATCACTGGTAGGAGATTCACAGAACCTGGAGGGAGACCATGAAACAACATGAACACTGTCCTCACTGTACTGTTCTCCACAACAGCTGGTGCCCTGGCAGGGAAGCGTAGCCTCTTTGTAAACACCAAGTATTAACTGCTAAGGGGGTTGAAAAAAAGGGAGGTCAAGTTGAAAGCTCTCTGAATGAGTGGTGTGTCTGTGGAGAGGCTGCTAGCAGAGACACGCCGCTAGGAACAGTCCTGGTCCCTCCCCAGCTCCCCCTCTCTCTGGTGGATCATCCACAACACTCAACACCTAGTCAGCCAGCCACCTAATCAGCCAGTCACCTAGCCAACCAGCCACCTAGTCAGCCAGCCACCTAGCCAGCCAGCCACCTAGCCAGCCACCTAGTCAGCCACCTAGTCAGCCACCTAGTCAGCCACCTAGTCAGTCACCTAGTCAGTCACCTAGTCAACCACCTAGTCAGTCACCTAGTCAGCCACCTAGTCAGCCACCTAGTCAGCCCCCTAGTCAGCCACCTAGTCAGTCACCTAGTCAGCCACCTAGTCAGCCACCTAGTCAGTCACCTAGTCAACCACCTAGTCAGCCACCTAGTCAGCCACCTAGTCAGCCACCTAGTCAGCCACCTAGCCAGCCAGCCACCTAGCCAGCCACCTAGTCAGCTACCTAGTCAGTCACCTTGTCAGCCACTTAGTCAGTCACCTAGTCAGCCACCTAGTCAGCCACCTAGTCAGCCACCTAGTCAGCCACCTAGTCAGCCACCTAGTCAGTCACCTAGTCAGCCAGCCACGTCTTTGTGAAAGTGTTGAACTGTAGGGGATCTCTGTGACTGTAGGGGATCTCTGTGACTGTAGGGGATCTCTGTGACTGTAGAGGATCTCTGTGATTGTAGGGGATCTCTGTGACTGTAGGGGATCTCTGTGACTGAAGGGGATCTCTGTGACTGAAGGGGATCTCTGTGACTGAAGGGGATCTCTGTGACTGAAGGGGATCTCTGTGGGATCGATGGCGAAGGAGAGAACGAGAGGAGAAATCAATTCCTCATCTATGTAGCATCACAAAAGCCCAGCGTCAGGGGGATAAGCAGCCAGCAGGAAGCTAGCTGTGCTCCTCCTCTGTACCAAGCCCAGCATGCTGCGAGGGCCATCGGGACACGAGACCACCCTGTCTGGCTGTGTCTGTGCATGCTATCATCTCTGGACTGTGTCTCTCTGTGTTAGCGTGTGTGTGCCTGTGTTAGTGTGTCTCTCTGTAGGGCCCTATCGTGCACCCAGCGCAATTGACTGTCAACGACGCAAGTATCATTCCCAGTTTGCACTCGACGCAAAGCGGACTTTTCCCTCCACAGGCGCACGTCTGTAAATTAGGGAATGACTTTGCGCTTTCGGGGCGGTTCAGCGAAAAAAGGAGGCGTGTTCCGGCACAAACGTTCCCTGGTGCTATTTTGCAGTTTCAGAAAAACAATTCCGCCACTGACCAGGAAAAACGTAGTCTAAAGTCAGTGGTGCGTTATTCAGATGCTATTTTAAAGGTGCAAGCTTGGTCCGTGCACACTGCTGGCCAGGCCAGGGTCTTCTTTCTGCGAAGCTACTGTAGCAGAGAGTCAACAGACAAAGCTTGGTACCATCCACACCTTTCTCCTACCCCCGAAAAGGGGGAAGGGTCCTTCCCTCTTTGTCCTTATCTCCCAGAAGTAGACGCTTCAAAGCCCTGACCCAGCATGGGGTCAGGAACAGAGACCACATGGTCACACAGTATCAGACAAAGGAGTATAAGGGAGAACTTTCTTTAGTGGATTTACAAACATTTTTCTCAAGGACTACATGGCTCATGGACAATAATTCAATGACAGTAGTCGATGTGTTATAATGTGTGTTTTTCTCATTTACCTAGAACGTGTTTAATTGATGTTTGATTATAACTCCCCTTCAGATATAGTTAAATCAGTCAATCTTGATATCAAAATAATTGTATCATACTAACAAAACCAGTTATGAACGTTGTATTGTTCTATTCTGAAGTTTAAGCATTTCATGGACATTTAAGATAATGGAACTTAAACTATCAGCCACTTCACACCTCTGGCAGATCTCAAGACGACGCCCAGGTGGAAGTAACTGACCAATGAGAGAGGTCACCTTCACACGGATGACCCCCTGTTCTTTGGAGTATAAAACCACAAAGGTACAATCACCCCCGCTTGTTCGTAGGATTAACTTGGGGTGAACGCGTCACTCTCTAACCTTTACCTCATAACCTGCATATTCACTTTGTGCCCGGAACTTTGACGAGAGATTCCGTTTCCTATTCGTTGGACATAACGAACCATTGACTCCGTTCTTCAAACCGACAAAAGTAACTGCGATTTGCAATATTTCTTACTTGTAACATATTGGCATGTTGTGATTGAATTGTTGATGTTTGATTGTATTTTACAAATGATTTAACTTGACCATCGTTAGGTCAGTTGCTATTGATCGTCCATTGTTACTATAGAAGCCTCTTCCTCTGTACCTCTTTCTCACTCTCTCTCTCCCCTCCCCCTCCACACGCGCTCTACGCAGCCATTGTGTAGTGCGCTCTCATTAGAATTTAAGCCTACTGTACTGCTGTAGCCCAACTAACCCATAACTTGTCTGGTATGTGTTCACTATAATTACATTCTCTTAAATAAATCATTGTGTATAATACTCGCTTATCTCTCACGTTATATGATCTGCTCTACTTTCATAGAATTCCCTACTTAAGATTAGACTGATTATTACGAGTGCTATTATTCAATATTATTAAACAAGGTTTCCTCTGTCCCTTTCACGAATCAGAGGTGGTGCCCCCAAGAACTACTATACTTTATTATAAATTAAGTATTGCTAATCTTAAACGAGCAAACCACGATACACTACGTTACATTGTTTTGATTTATGGAGTGTTACATTTCTTCAATGATTATAAAAAGATTTTCATGATAAATCTCAATGTATGTGAACTTGATTTGTAACAATTGTGGCAATTTCCTCCCACGCCTGTTTAACGGAACCGAAGATTCCATCAGAATCAGAATTCGGTTTATTGGCCATGTAACCTAGCCTGGCTGCCAGCCCAACTTCTCCCCGCCCCCAAAAAAATTTTATCGGGAAGTTGGGTCTGGAGGGTCTCGTATTGTAGCCTGGCTGCCAGCCCAACTTCTCCCCGCCCCAAAAAAATTTGGTCGGGAAGTTGGGTCTGGAGGGTCTCGTATTGGGGACCAACTACAGAAAACCAGAATCTGGGCGAACCAATTAAATTGCCAGGGCGGGCTTTATACGATGATGGACAGATGATCAACAGTAACGTAATCACCCACGTCACAAAAGACCGCTTAAGTTGAATTCATTTTGAACAAACATGGCTACCGCTGGAGATCTGGGATGTTATGATACTGCCATCGAGTCTGTTTTAGAAGACATCGACAGCGCATTCATTTTGAAAGAGGAACAGAGAGACGCAATCAAGGCATTTGTCGATGGTAAATATGTTTTTGCCGTCCTTCCTACGGGATTTGGTAAAAGTTTAATTTATCAGCTGGCCCCGATGGAGTTGTAATCCTAAACGGAGAACTTCGTATATGCATTGCCCTTTATTGTTTCGCTCAAAAAGGTTGACCGTGTGAACAAGTACTCTCCCTACCCTTAAATTAATTTTACAACACCGGCAAAAATCGTTTGTATTCATTCTTCAAGCATACTTCAAGTCTGCTTGTAGTTTAGTTCTGTTGACAACAACTATGCGGTGCTTAACATACGTAACATACTCTGTTGCTGTGATTGGTTGTAGATCTATCCAATTGAGCGAAGAGGCATTTGTTTTCCAGCCTCGTTTGAAACACGCCCTGTAGTCAAAGCCCAACGGAGAGTTCTCAGACTCATATTCTGACTAGAATTATGAGTATGACAACGTCAGGCTACTCGTATTGGGGACCAACTACAGAAAACCAGAACCTGGGCGAACCAATTAAATTGCCAGGGCGGGCTTTATACGATGATGGACAGATGATCAACAGTAACGTGATCACCCACGTCACAAAAGAGCGCTTAAGTTGAAATCGTTTTGAACAAACATGGCTACCGCTGGAGATCTGGGATGTTATGATACTGCCATCGAGTCTGTTTTAGAAGACATCGACAGCGCATTAATTTTGAAAGAGGAACAGAGAGACGCAATCAAGGCATTTGTCGATGGAAAATATGTTTTTGCCGTCCTTCCTACGGGATTCGGTAAAAGTTTAATTTATCAGCTGGCCCCGATGGAGTTGTAATCCTAAACGGAGAACTTCGTATATGCATTGCCCTTTATTGTTTCGCTCAAAAAGGTTGACCGTGTGAACAAGTACTCTCCCTACCCTTAAATTAATTTTACAACACCGGCAAAAATCGTTTGTATTCATTCTTCAAGCATACTTCAAGTCTGCTTGTAGTTTAGTTCTGTTGACAACAACTATGCGGTGCTTAACATACGTCACATACTCTGTTGCTCTGATTGGTTGTAGGTCTATCCAATTGAGCGAAGAGGCATTTGTTTTCCAGGCTCGTTTGAAACACGCCCTGTAGTCAAAGCCCAACGGAGAGTTCTCAGACTCTCAGATTCTGACTAGAATTATGAGTATGACAACGTCAGGCTACATGTAACCTATGTTACACACAGAATTTACTGTGGCAGGAAGGTGCAAACAATAAACATATACGGGTCTTAAATTAAGTTAAAAAACAGTACAATAGTTAAAGTAATAAAAAAATACAACAATTCAAAATATAAAATATATATATAAAAATAAGAATTTGAATGAGCAGCATGAGTGGGCAACTTAGTGCAATGAGAAAACTGCTCTGCCTTTCCCATACAATGTCACTTTATCTTTTACGGCCCTGACGAGAACGTCGGTCTCCTCGGCTGTGAACCGCTCCTGGCGTGCGCCTGGCCAATCCGCCGTTATAATAGCAATCCGCCATGGAACAAGCGGTGCTCTTAAAGGGAATGTGAGATGACGCTCTGATTGGTTTCCTGCACGTTACGCCCAAACCACACCCATGAGTAATTTAACTACTTCGGACCAACCCATTTTAGATTTACGCCAGGCGCAAAGTCATTTATCCCACCGGCAAAATAGCAACAGCGCCGGAGTCCCGCCCACAAAGTTTCTTGCGCTTTGCTTTTTGATACTTGCATTTCAGATCGTTAAAATAGGTCCCTCAGTGTGTGTGTTAGTGTGTGTGTGTGTGCGCGCCTGTGTTAGTGTGTGTGTGTGTGCCTGTGTTAGTGTGTGTGCGCCTGTGTTAGTGTGTGTGCCTGTGTTAGTGTGTGTGTGCCTGTATTAGAGTGTTTACCTTGGGGGCGCCCAGTCGTGTCGTGTGCAGTCCAGGAGAGTTCCCACATACGTCTTATTCCTCCAGGTCACATTCACCACCAGCATGCCTGAGGGAGGGAGGGGGGCGAGAGACACTGATCAGTAACTACTAACACATGACTACAGTAACCATAACATCTTCATAACCCTGTAAACAGCTTGGCATATACACCAAACCTAATGTACGGAATACGCTGTTTTCTTTCATGTCATTTGCACAAGAGAGCATATTGCATTTTAAAGTGAAGTCATGGCAATACATTAATTGGCCTGATCTTTAACACCCCTGAAATAACAGGGTACAAATGTGTGTCAATCTGAAATTAGATGGCATCTCAGCCGTCAGAGTTCTGGCTTTCCTTCCCACACTAAGGCTGATACACGCACACGCGCACACGTACGCACTATTTTCCTTTATTGGCGCATATCCGTTGGGGAAACGTATGACGAACTGCATGTCCCCTGCCCTTTGCCATCAGGGGCTACTGCATGCGCTATGTCATCATGTGCTACTGCATGCTCTATACCATCATGTGCTACTGCATGCTCTATGTCATCATGTGCTACTGCATGCTCTATGCCATCATGTGGTACTGCATGCGCTATGTCATCATGTGCTACTGCATGCTCTATGCCATCATGTGGTACTGCATGCGCTATGTCATCATGTGCTACTGCATGCTCTATGTCATCATGTGCTACTGCATGCGCTATACCATCATGTGGTACTGCATGCTCTATGCCATCATGTGCTACTGCATGCTCTATGCCATCATGTGGTACTGCATGCGCTATGTCATCATGTGCTACTGCATGCGCTATGCCATCATGTGGTACTGCATGCTCTATGTCATCATGTGCTACTGCATGCGCTATGTCATCATGTGGTACTGCATGCGCTATGCCATCATGTGCTACTGCATGCTCTATGTCATCATGTGCTACTGCATGCTCTATGCCATCATGTGCTACTGCATGCTCTATGTCATCATGTGCTACTGCATGCGCTATACCATCATGTGCTACTGCATGCTCTATGTCATCATGTGCTACTGCATGCTCTATGTCATCATGTGGTACTGCATGCTCTATGTCATCATGTGGTACTGCATGCGCTATGTCATCATGTGCTACTGCATGCTCTATGTCATCATGTGCTACTGCATGCTCTATGTCATCATGTGCTACTGCATGCGCTATGTCATCATGTGCTACTGCAGGCGCTATGTCATCATGTGGTACTGCATGCTCTATGTCATCATGTGCTACTGCATGCTCTATGTCATCATGTGCTACTGCATGCGCTATGTCATCATGTGGTACTGCATGCGCTATGTCATCATGTGCTACTGCATGCACTATGTCATCATGTGGTACTGCATACGCTATGCCTACATGTGCTACTGCATGCGCTATGCGATCATGTGCGCGCACTCACATATCACAACATGCATTGAAGATGGTGACACCAGGCCTCCCGGAATAGGGCCGGTCAGTAGTTTTTCTTTCAATAACTTGGTAAACAGTGGCAGTAAGCAAACAGCTACATGCAAGGTGTGTGGCACCAAGATAAATGATACCGGATCAACAACGTCAAACTTCATCAGGCATCTCAAAATGCACACAGATAGGTCAGGGGTCAGGGTCAACCCTATCCACCCAGATAGGTCAGGGGTCAGGGTTAGTCACTTGCTAATGTGAAAGAGACGTTAAATTTAGCATATATCATCACATGTAACAAGCTAACCATCGCAAAGTGTTGTGCTAATGCTGGGAACAGGCAAATTTTATCTTTATAGTTGTATGTTAGCTGCAGTGCCCACATTTTATTTCAGAAATAGTTGGTGTATTAACTTTCAATACAGATGTTTCTCTCAAACATGTGAAAAAGTTGCATGATGCGGTTGGGCTTTACAGCCAGTTAGTAACACAGACAAACATGTATTACTTGGTGCAGATACCAAAATGTTGAAAAATACAGTTATGAAATTGAAACAGTTTTTAATTTGTGTTTCTTCAGATTGCATTGCAGCAGGCCCCATACAGTTATCCTACAACTGACAGGACATGCTTTGAATTCATAAGATTGAACAATACAGTGTTATGCTGGGGACACACTAAACGATTGTTTTAATCTTATAAGATTTTCAAACTGCGAGGGGCCTCAAACATGAGGATTTAGCTGTTTTGCTCCTACAGTGTGTGGTCACTCTTAACACACCTCACACCAAGGGAACATCTGATAAAATAATCTGCGGAACCATCAAGATAATCGGGATATATGTTACCTAGGATTGTCGGAAGGGCCGAAATCGGCCCGATTATCCTGCGGTGTGGCCCCAGCATTAGGGACAGATCAGATGGCCAGAGACTTGACCTCCTGGTTAAAGACTTGAGACTTGACTTGAACTCGAGCTCAAAGACTTGAGACTTGACTTCCAAAAATTGACTTGTGAACATCTCTGACACGCACACAGGAGGAGGGAGGACGCTGCAGGCTCTTGTTTGGTGTTGTGGACACTAGGGGGCAGCAGGCTTCACTAGATCATCTCTACCATATTTTTACCACATCTCTACAATCTTTGGACATTCCAGAGCCCATTACAAACCCCTCATGGTGGACTCTACCATTCCAGAGCCCATTACAAACCCCTCATGGTGGACTCTACCATTCCAGAGCCCAATACAAACCCCTCATGGTGGACTCTACCATTCCAGAGCCCATTACAAACCCCTCATGGTGGACTCTACCATTCCAGAGCCCATTACAAACCCTCATGGTGGACTCTACCATTCCAGAGCCCATTACAAACCCCTCATGGTGGACTCTACCATTCCAGAGCCCATTACAAACCCCTCATGGTGGACTCTACCATTCCAGAGCCCATTACAAACCCTCATGGTGGACTCTACCATTCCAGAGCCCATTACAAACCCTCATGGTGGACTCTACCATTCCAGAGCCCAATATAAACCCCTCATGGTGGACTCTACCATTCCAGAGCCCATTACAAACCCCTCATGGTGGACTCTACCATTCCAGAGCCCATTACAAACCCCTCATGGCGGACTCTACCATTCCAGAGCCCATTACAAACCCCTCATGGTGGACTCTACCATTCCAGAGCCCATTACAAACCCCTCATGGTGAACTCTACCATTGGACTCATGGTGATGTACCACTTGAAAACTGTAAGTTGCCTACTTCTCTAATGCATGCAAACACTCAGGCATGTTTTATTATATCGGCATTCAGTACCAACAGGACTGGTGACATGAGGCATATTATTAGTAATAGCTAATTTTATAGCGTCTGAATATGGATTGTCCAGCAGCTAGCTCTACATTGAGTCAGATCGGGGAAAATCTTTGTACCTTTATGTTTGTCTAGTTGTCAATCACCCTTTCTACATATGTATTTCTTTCAAATTATACCTTTAAACAGTGAGGTAAACTATCACACAAAATGTTTTGAGGAAAAGGTTTTTAGATTAGTTGATTTTCAGAAGTGTTTAGTCGAGTCTTAGTCGACCAAAGACTAAGTCGGAGACAGCCCTGGTGTGTAATAGCTCCATGTGTTGCACATCATCATCAAACTTGACATGACTCTACTGAAAGTGGCTGAATGTCCGATCATGGGAAACACAGGGCTAATGTAACTGCCAAAAAGAGAAAAAGAAAAAAGCCTAACATTTAGTCATTTTTACATATTACTATTGTATTTTAAGGCCAAAATGTTTTGATATAGGTGTACATGTTAAAGTACAATGATGTGACAATGTTTTCTATTTGTATTAGCTCAACATCCACATTTTGGTGAAATTCCTGACGGGTGTCAATGTCAAGAGCTAGCCGGTCGATATGAGCTCAGACCGAGGAGGAAGTCATCTCCACACCAGACCAAGGAGGAAGTCATTTCCACACCAGACCAAGGAGGAAGCAGTGTTTTTCATAGATTAGAAATCTAATTGTGGCGGGGAGGGGTGGGGGTTGTCAGACCGGGGGGGGGGGGGCGTAATAATTCCTTCGTTAATAATTCGTTACACAGTTAATTTGTTAATAATTTCTTACATTAAATATTAATCCGAAATGATTCACACCTTCACAAAATTAACAACAACTAACATATCATTTCTGCATTATGCATGTTGCAACGCTAGTGCTAAACAACTATTTAACTGGTCGGCTCCATGACGCCTGGTAAGTAGCTAGCTCTTGAGACTTCTCACCAAAAGAACGAAGGGGAAACTTTGAGTACTGTAAGTCGCTCTGGATAAGAGCGTCTGCTAAATGACAAAATGTAAATGTGAGTAAGGTACCAAGCGAAAAGTAGCCTCAACTTTCCTCGACTTTTAGGTACGGCACTAATGCTGAAGGCTCGCTGATATAGCTGTCGGTCTTACTAGAACGGCATATGTATGCATTGTTGCTAACGTGTGCTGACGTTGTGACTGTGTGCATATGTGAGAAAGACGCATGAGTGACAGAGAGACGGAGGGAGAGCAGGGGAAAGGAAATGCAGCTGAGCGAATACGCTGCGTGTTTTAACCTAAATAGCGATAAAAAAAAATGTTTTACGAAACGCAATGTGTGGCGGCCGGTGTTGATTCTGTGGCGCACCGCCACAAATTAGTCTATGTGTGGGAAACACTGAGGAAGTCATCTCCACACCAGACCAAGGAGGAAGTCATCTCCACACCAGGCTGGAGGAGGAAGTCATCTCCACACCAGACCAAGGAGGAAGTCATCTCCACACCAGACCAAGGAGGAAGTCATCTCCACACCAGACCAAGGAGGAAGTCATCTCCACACCAGACCAAGGAGGATGTCATCTCCACACCAGACCAAGGAGGAAGTCATCTCCACACCAGACCAAGGAGGAAGTCATCTCCACACCAGACCAAGGAGGGTGTCATCAGACAAACCCAAAACAACCCACGTCAACAACATGAGATCCATACTTCTAAAGGTGCTGGAGGGGCGTAAGGGATTTAGTTTCAGACAGATAATGAGTTTATTCCTCTTCACTGGAGAGATTACCGAGAGGGGACAAGGTGGGGGGGACAGGGGGGGGTAAGGCAGGGTCAGTCAGGAAGGGGGCAGGTAGGGTAGGGTTTATTTTAATTTTTTTAGTCATTTAGCAGACGCTCTTATCCAGAGCGACTTACAGTAAAGTACAGGGACAGTCCCCCCGAGGCAAGTAGGGTGAAGTGCCTTACCCAAGGACACAACGTCATTTGGCACGGCAGGAAATCGATCCGGCAACCTTCTGATTACTAGCCCGACTCCCTTACCGCTCAGCCAACTGACTCCTAGGGTTAGGTTAACATTAAAAAACATGCAGGGCGGGAAACTGGTCTCCATCTGTGTGTAATAGGCTAGCGTTAGCCTAGTGTTAATCTGGCGTTAGCCTAGGTTTATGAGCAGGTGACCCACACATATGCCCAGTTTACAAAGAGAAATATAGTCTCTCTCACATGCCCACAACACATGACATCAGGGTTCCAGCTCCCAGCACAGAGCCTGGGCTGGGAGGAGGGAGGGACGGGAGCGAGAGCGAGAGCGAGAGGAGGTGCTATGAAACATGAAGTCAACTGCCAGCAAACAATAGTGTGTCATTCAGCCTCTCCACTAGCCACACACAGCTGTGCTCTCTGCCTCTCCACTAGCCACACACAGCTGTGCTCTCTGCCTCTCCACTAGCCACACACAGCTGTGCTCTCTGCCTCTCCACTAGCCACACACAGCTGTGCTCTCTGCGTCTCGACTAGCCACACACAGCTGTGCTCTCTGCCTCTCCACTAGCCACACACAGCTGTGCTCTCTGCCTCTCCACTAGCCACACACAGCTGTGCTCTCTGCCTCTCCACTAGCCACACACAGCTGTGCTCTCTGCCTCTCCACTAGCCACACACAGCTGTGCTCTCTGCCTCTGCACTAGCCACACACAGCTGTGCTCTCTGCCTCTCCACTAGCCACACACAGCTGTGCTCTCTGCCTCTCCACTAGCCACACACAGCTGTGCTCTCTGCCTCTCCACTAGCCACACACAGTTGTGCTCTCTGCCTCTCCACTAGCCACACACAGCTGTGCTATCTGCCTCTCCACTAGCCACACACAGCTGTGCTCTCAGCCTCTCCACTAGCCACACACAGCTGTGCTCTCTGCCTCTCCACTAGCCACACACAGCTGTGCTCTCAGCCTCTCCACTAGCCACACACAGCTGTGCTCTCTGCCTCTCCACTAGCCACACACAGCTGTGCTCTCTGCCTCTCCACTAGCCACACACAGCTGTGCTCTCTGCCTCTCCACTAGCCACACACAGCTGTGCTCTCTGCCTCTCCACTAGCCACACACAGCTGTGCTCTCTGCCTCTCCACTAGCCACACACAGCTGTGCTCTCTGCCTCTCCACTAGCCACACACAGCTGTGCTCTCTGCCTCTCCACTAGCCACACACAGCTGTGCTCTCTGCCTCTCCACTAGCCACACACAGCTGTGCTCTCTGCCTCTCCACTAGCCACACACAGCTGTGCTCTCTGCCTCTCCACTAGCCACACACAGCTGTGCTCTCTGCCTCCCAGCCGGGTCGAGGAGAGCTCAGAGGCAGAGAGAGAGAGGGGGAGAGGGAGGGAGAGAGGGAGAGGGAGGGGGGAGGGAGAGACAGCGTCCTTGAGGAGAAGGGCTCATTGTGGAGAGAGCAGTGTGAGAGGACTCTCCAGGCTGCTGCAACTCGCATGGAGCTGTACCCTGCCAAGAGGAGCAGGGGGGGCAGGAGGACAAGAGGAGCTGGGGGGGCTGGAGGACAAGAGGAGCAGGAGGACAAGAGGAGCAGGAGGACAAGAGGAGCAGGGGGGGCTGGAGGACAAGAGGAGCAGGAGGACAAGAGGAGCAGGGGGGGCTGGAGGACAAGAGGAGCAGGAGGACAAGAGGAGCAGGAGGACAAGAGGAGCAGGGGGGGCTGGAGGACAAGAGGAGCAGGAGGACAAGAGGAGCAGGAGGACAAGAGGAGCAGGGGGGGCTGGAGGACAAGAGGAGCAGGAGGACAAGAGGAGCAGGGGGGGCTGGAGGACAAGAGGAGCAGGAGGGGGCTGGAGGACAAGAGGAGCAGGGGGCTCTGCAGTCCAGTTCACTGGCTTTATCCTCCCCTGCGAGGAGCTTTTCATGACTCGTCGGGCACCATCTCTGTAATCCCTCCCCCCCACCCCTACCTGGGGTCAAGTCTGCAGGCCCTCCCCCCCACCCCTACCTGGGGTCAAGTCTGTAGGCCCTGGGCCCCTCCAGGCTATGACCCCTGCTCCCCGGGGCCATTCTGATTGAACTCCTCCTATTATGGTGTCCCCTCCCCTGGCCAGGGGTCAAACAGACCAGGAGGACAGAAGCCCCTGTACCTGCCTGGAGGAGGGCAGGCTGGAGACACTCAGCCGGCAGCCCTGCTGTGTCCCACCAGGGAGGGACACAGTCTGTGCTCTTAACAGCAGTTCAAAAAGCATTGTGTGTTGACAGAGTGGTGTTGGATTATTCCACATATTCAAGCGTACTGATAAGAGAAAACAGGATTATGAGTGTATGATGAGGCCTTAATCTCTGAATTCTCGAGTGAGGAGAGAGAGGAGAGAGGAAAGAAGAGGAGATGAAAGAGAGAAGAGGAGAGAGAGGAGAGAGGAAAGAAGAGGAGATGAAAGAGAGAAGAGGAGAGAGAGGAGAAAAGTAGATTGTTTGCAGGGATAAAGGACTAAAACCCATTTTCCTGTTAAATGTTAAACTGATAAACCGAACGGTGACTCCTTGGGTAATCCCTGCCCTCTGAACACACAGTTCAAACGGTCTGACTTTGTTATTTCTATACAGCCTGGGGTGCATCTTTAAGAGGAACTTGAACTTGCTGTTGCTAATTCAAAGTCAGACAGAGCAAGCAGGTTGCCACAAACTGCTTTCTTAAATAAAAACCCTTTTTTCCAAGTAGTTCTTAAGATTTCATTTACGTATTTACCAGTTTCACTTACTGGGCATTTAAGGTCTTCCCCACAGAAATAAGAAATATGTGTTGAGCAAAAAGGGGTCACTGTGCGAAATGTGGAGGTGAAACTAGAAGTAGTCAGACAAGGCATCTCTACTAGGGGTGGGAATCTTTAGGTACCTCATGATTCCATTTGATTCTTGGGGGTCACGAATTGATTGAAAATCTATTCACGATTTTTTGCGATTTTTAATTATAATAATAATTTTAAAAAAAGACGAAAATGTTTTTACATTTGTGAATCAATGTGAATCGGTAGAAGACTGAATCAATTTTTCCCCCCACCCCTAATATCTACGGTGCTGTGATAGTCATGTTACATGACGGGGGTGAGGCTAAGCCCTGGAGAGGAGGGGGGGATGAGAAACACCCCTTCAATAGGCAGGGAGTAAGACAGAACAACGACCTCCCCTCCTCTTCTCCCTCCTCTTCGCCCTCCCCCTGTTGTCTCCTCTCAGTCACCCTGGGGGCAGGAGGGTTGCTGTTTGTGTTTCCCTGGGCCTGGAAAACAACCCCATTCAACCCTCCTGTGTGTTAAGTGATCCGAGTGTTCCCAGACCAGCCTGCTGCTAAGTAACAACCTGACCCCTGTCTGGGATCGCTGTTATTGTTCCTTTTTCTTCTTGGTGGAGGCTGTTGTTTACTCGCTGCCCACACATGCTGCTACGTGAACCATCGAACACTCAACACCTTCCTCCACATAACACACAGGCCTCTGTTGAAATCCTCTGCAGGCTTCAACACTAAGTTTGCGTATGAAAATAATGAAGTTGTCAACAATGGAGGGGAAACGTTGTGGGCTAGCCTCTGGCCAGTGTCAGACTTCCTCCCAGACGTGCGAATGCAGAGGGTTCAGAGTTAAGCACTCCTCTCAGAGGAGGAGAAACGGAGAGAAGAAGAGAAAGGAGGGCGAGGTTGTGTGAGGGAGAGGTGGAGAGGGGTGACAGCAGAGAGAGAGAGAGAGAGAGAGAGGGAGAGGTGGAGAGAGGTGACAGCAGAGAGAGAGAGAGAGAGAGGGAGAGGTGGAGAGGGGAGACAGCAGAGAGAGAGAGAGAGAGAGAGGGAGAGGTGGAGAGGGGTGACAGCAGAGAGAGAGAGAGAGAGAGAGAGAGAGAGAGAGAGAGAGAGGGAGAGGTGGAGAGGGGTGACAGCAGAGAGAGAGAGAGAGAGAGAGAGAGAGAGGGAGAGGTGGAGAGGGGTGACAGCAGAGAGAGAGAGAGAGATAGAGAGGGGTGACAGCAGAGAGAGAGAGAGAGAGAGAGAGAGAGAGAGAGAGAGAGAGAGAGAGGTGGAGAGGGTCTCCCTGCATCACAGACACCACTGCCCTCTCCCTGCATCACAGACACCACTGCCCTCTCCCTGCATCACAGATACCACTGCCCTCTCCCTGCATCACAGACACCACTGCTCTCTCCCTGCATCACAGACACCACTGCCCTCTCCCTGCATCACAGACACCACTGCCCTTTCCCTGCATCACAGACACCACCCTCAGAAAGATTGGCCTCCCTGTTCTTCTGCCTGCTGAGGAAGGTGAGTGCCGTGCGTGTGTTTAGTTACAGTAACTGTGTGCTACTGTTTGTGTGTGTTTACTGTGTGTGTGTGTGTGTTTACTGTGTGTGTGTGTGTGTTTACTGTGTGTGTGTGTGTTGACTGTGTGTGTGTGTGTTTACTGTGTGTGTGTGTGTCAGACCCAGGGGGTCAGGGCTTCACCTTGACAGCAGCACGGGGTGGATCACTGATCAGCAGCTCTGTAGAAATACTACCAAGGAGAAGGTCAGCATTTGGTAGTCAAATAGTCCTGCAAAGGTTGGTCCCTCTAGGGGAGAATCAACAACGCTTTAATTCTAAAGCTTGGAGCCCCAGTTTGAGTAATGTGAAGTTGCACTAAAGAGAAGTGGACTGTATTTACTAACATTCTCTTGCTACCTCCGTGGTGGCTGTGGGGGTGTAAACTGTATCTGATTTACATCCAGTAATGACATCCTCAAATGGCACACTTGCTGTGGTCCAAACCACTTTGTTTTTGCCAAGGCAACACAGGCAATCATAGAAGATCCTCTGCTCAATATCCGGATGCACGCACACACACGCGCTCACATACTCGCACGCACACAATCCCCCTGCATTACCATACTAACTCCCCCCGCATTACCATACTACCTCCCCCCGCATTACCATACTACCTCCCCCCGCATTACAATACTACCTCCCCCCGCATTATCATACTACCTCCCCCCGCATTACCATACTACCTCCCCCCGCATATCATACTACCTCCCCCTGCATTACCATACTACCTCCCCCTGCATTACCGTACTAACTCCCCCTGCATTACCATACTAACTCCCCCCGCATTACCATACTAACTCCTGCAAGATTAGTATACTAACTCCACCCACATTAGCATAATAACTGCTCCTGCATTAGCATACTAACTCTTGCAACATTAGCATAGTAACTCACCCTGCATTACCATAGTAACTCCCCCTGCATTACCATACCAACCCCCCCAGCATTACCATAGTAACTCCCCCTCTACTGTTCTGACCATGGCTAGCCGTGAATCACAGCCATTTGAATGCAGCGCCGCTAAGTCAATGAGTAGCATGTGTCTGCAGAGCTGGAGAGCAGCAGTTTCAGGACAGCAGTTTTAGGACCCTAGTTTTATCTGACAGCGCCACCTAGCGAATTGGATAACCATGGACCGGAACAAGATCATCAATATTTTCCTGCAGTCGCGAATGTAGGTTACGGCTCAACATTGAATTATAACAAGTGAATGGAGCTTGTTTCACAACAAGATGGACGCGTATCAGAGTGTAAGTAGCTGTGAATCGCGTCTGGTTATGTGGAAAACAATTCTGGGTCTTGAATTGGACAATTAAGTTAACATTAGCATGCTAACTTCAACTTTGTTGTCGAAATCATTTCACAACGCCGGAGTGGTTTTATACATAACCACACGTGATTCACATTAGCTACTGTACGTTTACCTATGAGCTATGATTGCCAAACGTAACTTAACAACCAAGTTGAAGACAGAAAGTACTATTTGTGGGGAATATTGCTTTGGTCGCACTATTTGGTCTTTTGGTGGTTGCGAAAATCTGGAAATCCTAGAAACCCTGTGCTGAAACGGCAGCTTCAAAATGTTGCTCTCAAGAGTGGTTGATGGGGTGGAGGGAATGATGAAGAGTTGGATGGAGCGATGCAGGTGTAGTTGGTGGAGGGGTGGTATAGTGTATAGAGTTTTCCTTGTTTCTAGCCTCTCTCATTCCATTCAATTAGCGATCTAGTGACACTCAATAGTATATTTTGTCATCCAATTTGCTAGGTGGCGCTGTCAGATAAATCTAGGGTCCTAGAACTGCGGTCCTAAACTGCGGTCCTGGAACTGCAGTTCTCCGGCTTTGCAGGCACACAATATTGAAGTAAACGGTGCATAATTACCAGCACTGCGCCCCACTGAAAACCTGCCTGGTTCACTGGTGGGGAGGGCCATGACACACACGTACTCTCACACTTCACATCAAGCACTTCTTCATGCTCCGTACATGGCCAGCAAGTAACAGTAACCTCTCTGTTCTCTTCTCTACTTCCCTGCAAGGAGTCGTTAACACCAGTTAGCTGGAAAAGGGTTCACTCTTTCAATTTAATACTATTAGTGGACTGAAAATGTGTCTGAAAGCCAAGCATTGGCAAGAGCTTCCCAACTCAAGGTGGGCGCTTCTGAGAATTGACAGAGGTTTTAGCTTGGTGATGGCTGGTGTTGCAGCAGGAGCTAATGACTAAGCCCTGGAGGGCTTGAGGCTGGCTGTGAGAGGCCCGAGGCAGTTCCCTGTCCTCCACCAGAGGCTGGCTGTGAGAGGGGCGAGGCAGTTCCCTATCCTCCTCCAGAGGCTGGCTGTGAGAGGGGCGAGGCAGTTCCCTGTCCTCCTCCAGAGGCTGGCTGTGAGAGGCCCGAGGCAGTTCCCTGTCCTCCTCCAGAGGCTGGCTATGAGAGGGGCGAGGCAGTTCCCTGTCCTCCTCCAGAGGGCTGATAAAGATGTAACCAACAACAAAAGCTAGATCCAGCGTGATCAGCTCCCTGGCTCCCAGCATGCTGATGAGCTGCCTCTGTTGTGAGCAGCAGGTTTGGAACAGAACCACCGCCTAATGCTGCTCTTTGAAGTATGTCTCTTTTGCATTAAAGAATGAATTATTCATCAGCGGCAAGCCTTTTCCATTTACGCCAGTTGAGCTAACGGAAAAGGATGAAATAAAAGCCAACATCTTGCCTCTCCTCATTGTCTGACATGTTGTTAGAAGGTCCCAGAAGAGTGCAGCTCTCTGAGAGCTACTCCCACCCCTCACACTCACACACACACCCCAATCTCAGGTCAGACAGCAGAGGTCAGACAGCAGAGGTCAGAGATCAGAGGTCAGACAGCAGAGGTCAGACAGCAGAGGTCAGAGGGAGCAGGAGGGCTCTTACCGTCCTCTGTCTCCTGCCAGACGATGCCCTCCAGGTTGACGCTGGTCCCCGGCTCGCAGGGCCCTA
Source organism: Hypomesus transpacificus (assembly GCF_021917145.1). NCBI lineage: Eukaryota > Metazoa > Chordata > Actinopteri > Osmeriformes > Osmeridae > Hypomesus > Hypomesus transpacificus. Next base: position 9,425,151 of record NC_061073.1, read on the forward strand.
GGCTCTCAGGCTCGGTGGCCAGGGCCACGTCCGTGGTGTTGACCGCTATGGAGCGCGTGCGGACCATAATCTGCTCACAGGGGGAGGCAATGTCACTGCTGCCCGCCAGCAGGAGGAGGGGTGGAGGGGCAGGCGTGGAAACTGGAGACTCCATCTGCAGGGTGGAGAGGAGACAGGTTAAACAGGGAGAAGGTGAGAGGGACTCAGATGAAGACCTAGGCAGCACGTCCGGGTCCCAGCTAGCGGAGGAGGTGGGTTCTGTGGAGGCCTGGCTGGCGTTATTCCTGGGATCTGTATGAGGCCCCCGCTGAGGAGGGCTGGACCTTCCCCAGATGCAGCTCTGTCCATCTAAAGTACTGGACTTGGAGGTTGAACCCTGCGGTGTGAAACTTGAGCGGTGCTCACTAAGTATGGGCTAGCGTCTTCTAGCTTACTTAACCATGACCATATCGGCTTCCTTTCTGAACGGCATGGTTATTATTATTCATGGCTGATGGCCAGATTGTAGCATGTCATTACAACCTCAGCCTCAGGGCAGTTCTAAGGCACCCAGCCCCCCCACCATCACTACCAACCGGCCAACACAACATGCCAAATGTTCCTACTTCTTGTTTATGATCAGCTAGTGAATGCCGATTTCACAATCTACTCTGAATCCAATTAGTTGTGTTCATTAACGTGTGCCGCTAAGCAAGATATTTTTATACAAAACCAAACCAAGCATTAAGAGGAACAAGAACTGTTCCTGTCTGTTACCAAAAACACCAGGACCAAACTCAGGGTTTCCCGCAGCACTTTGCAGTTAAGGCGTCCGCCTTAAAAACACACGCCTGCCGCCTTGTCTAGGTTGTTTTAAAATGTGTATTAGCGATATTCGCTGTGTTTCCGCCAGTTTTCTCCGCCAGTTTTCTCCCTTTCATTCCAACGGCAGTCTCCCTTCTCTAGAGAACTTCGTTTTTGGAGGAAAACCAGCAACCCCCCCCCGTCCATCAGCAAATCTCACCCTGCCACCTTTTGACTAGCACATTTTCTGCGGGAAACACTGAAACTGCAAGCAATTTTGTTAGCAATAATGGCACGGTGTATCTAAGGACCGCAAGAAGAGGCCTCATGTTTCCTGATCTGTACACCAGACTCAGAGGCCACTGCAACAAAAACAGGAGCAGCACTTCCCAGTCCAGAGTTTGTGACACAGAAATGGCTCTGTGTTAGCTTGCAGTTCTGAGGGAGGGGACACGACAGAGGTGTCTACTTAGTCGAGACGATACATTATGAGTCCATCTGTTTTCCATTAACTGCCTATAGCGAAGGGGGGGTGTGGTTGGAGGAAGGTGGAGTGGTCGTGGGTGTAGAGAGCAGAAGGTGGAGTGGTCGTGGGTGTAGAGAGCAGAAGGTGGAGTGGTCGTGGGTGTAGAGAGCAGAAGGTGGAGTGGTCGTGGGTGTAGAGAGCAGAAGGGGGTCAGGCTGTGAGGGGTCCCAGGTGCACCCTGCTGGAGCCCCCAGACTGTTGGAGCCCCCAGACTGTTGGAGCCCCCAGACTGTTGGAGCCCCCAGACAGTTGGAGCCCCCAGACAGTTGGAGACCCCAGACAGTTGGAGCCCCCAGACTGTTGGAGCCCCCAGACAGTTGGAGCCCCCAGACAGTTGGAGACCCCAGACAGTTGGAGCCCCCAGACAGTTGGAGCCCCCAGGCTGTTGGAGCCCCCAGACTGTTGGAGCAGTGATACAAAACAGAAACACCTCAGACATGCTGGCTAAATTACTTACCGTAAGTCGCTCTGGATAAGAGCGTCTGCCAAATGACTAAATGTAAATGTAAAAGAGTCAAAACAGAAACACCTCAGACATGCTGGGTAGACGAGTCAAAACAGAAACACCTCAGACATGCTGGGTAAACAAGTCAAAACAGAGACACCTCAGACATGCTGGGCGAACAAGTCAAAACAGAAAGACGTCCACCATGAGAATCCTGAAGCCGTCGTTTCTCAAGAAGAGCAGCCCTCGTCTGGCTGGAGCCCTGGGAGGTTTACTGTCAACACATCACAGCACGTGTCACATGTCTAGGTTCACACTGTAGTTTGAGGACCTGTCGAAGACACGTGCTGTAACATAGCACACAGTACAGTAGGATTACAACCGGTACACCTAATGTACACAACATAATGTTATGACCGTTTTTAAACCATGGGATCCTGGCAGGGAACACGCTATGTTGACGTGTTTAAGCAGAGGCACTCATGACTGTTACTGTATGCTAGTGTCTGCGTGTGCGAGCATCAACAATACCCATCACTAATGACCTTCACACCTTGGTGGTGAAAAACACAAAGCATTTCCAGAAGCCCTACTCTGTCTCACTGGTGAACAGCTCTATTGATGGAGAGCATGTGAGAGAGGAGGGGGAGGGGAGGTGTAACAGCCTGTAGCATTGGCCTGTTAGAGAGGAGCAGCTGGAGCCGTCAGGCCCCAGGGACGGCCTGTTTAAGGCTCTCATCGTCAAGGACACCATGGAGACCTGGCTGAGTGTCAGACGTGATCCTGGGGACGAGAGCAGGAGCCTCATGCAGAGGAGAAGAAGCACACTGACACCATGAAGCACACTGACACCATGAAGCACACTGACACCATGAAGCACACTGACACCATGAAGCACTCAGACCATGAAGCACACTGACACCATGAAGCACACTGACACCATGAAGCACACTGACACCATGAAGCACACTGACACCATGAAGCACACTGACACCATGAAGCACTCAGACCATGAAGCACACTGACACCATGAAGCACTCAGACCATGAAGCACACTGACACCATGAAGCATACTGACACCATGAAGCACTGAGACCATGAAGCACACTGACACCAAGAAGCATACTGACACCATGAAGCATACTGACACCATGAAGCATACTGACACCATGAAGCACACTGAGACCATGAAGCACACTCAGACCATGAAGCACACTGACACCATGAAGCACACTGACACCATGAAGCACACTGACACCATGAAGCACACTGACACCATGAAGCACACTGACACCATGAAGCACACTGACACCATGAAGCACACTGAGACCATGAAGCACTCAGACCATGAAGCACACTGACACCATGAAGCACACTGACACCATGAAGCACTCAGACCATGAAGCACTCAGACCATGAAGCACACTGACACCATGAAGCACACTGACACCATGAAGCACTCAGACCATGAAGCACTCAGACCATGAAGCATACTGACACCATGAAGCACACTGACACCATGAAGCACACTGACACCATGAAGCACACTGACACCATGAAGCACACTGACACCATGAAGCACTCAGACCATGAAGCACACTGACACCATGAAGCACACTGACACCATGAAGCACACTGACACCATGAAGCACACTGACACCATGAAGCACACTGACACCATGAAGCACACTGACACCATGAAGCACACTGAGACCATGAAGCACTCAGACCATGAAGCACACTGACACCATGAAGCACTCAGACCATGAAGCACACTGACACCATGAAGCACTCAGACCATGAAGCACACTGACACCATGAAGCACACTGACACCATGAAGCACTCAGACCATGAAGCACTCAGACCATGAAGCATACTGACACCATGAAGCACACTGACACCATGAAGCACACTGACACCATGAAGCACACTGACACCATGAAGCACACTGACACCATGAAGCACACTGACACCATGAAGCACACTGACACCATGAAGCACACTGACACCATGAAGCATACCCCGAGTCCCAAACACACCACTCACAGGAGAGGAACATAACAAGGAGAAAAGCATGTTGAGAGGGTATAGGATGGACATAGATAGTTGCTACGGAGTGTCTCTGCTGTGGTTGTAGCCAGTGTTGTCAGGGGCCTGTCTGTCTGGCTGGCTGGCTGACATACAGAGCAGTGGGTCTATGATTAGCATCCCAATGAGCAGCGCTGCATCAGTCAAAGCCAGAACCTCAAGTCTGGGAAACTCCTGTGGTTGTGCGATCACTCATTCAGTGGTCCTCCGATGCTAAATTCAACGTCTCTCTCTCTCTTCATCCACACGCAGTTGAGCTACTGCCTCCCATATTGACTGTCTAGCTACTAAACATCCTGCCGAGCGCGCTGTTAGCAGGGGCTCTGTGAAGTCACGCACTCCTGTTCCAGGGCCTGTGGAAGCAGTGCTGTGTGTGAGTGACTCATCAACCTGCAGGAGAGTTTAGTCTGCCCAAGATGAAGGGTTTTCTCTCTGTGCTCTGGCGTGCAACAAGAGCTCCCTCCCCTCTTCACCCAGCCCAGTGCAGAGTCCCCGGTCTACACCTGGGGCCTGGGCTGGTTTTGCACATGTCCCAGCCCCCGACCCTGCAGGGAGGTGATCAGCCTAATGTCCCAGCCCCCAACCCTGCAGGGAGGTCATCAGCCTAAACCCCCTCTGGCTGGCTGGAGCAGCATAGTGGCTAGTCAGGAGTCCTGAGGCCCAGACAGGATTACTGGAGGATTACAGCCAGGGTGCCCCTCCAGACCCCCTGTCCTCCCTGTGCTGCCCCTACACACACCCTCCAGACCCCCTGTCCTCCCTGTGCTGCCCCTACACACACCCTCCAGATCCCCTGTCCTCCCCCAATGCTGCCCCTACACACACCCTCCAGACCCCCTGTCCTCCCAGTGCTGCCCCTACACACACCCTCCAGACCCCCTGTCCTCCCAGTGCTGCCCCTACACACACCCTCCAGACCCCCTGTCCTCCCAGTGCTGCCCCTACACACACCCTCCAGATCCCCTGTCCTCCCCCAGTGCTGCCCCTACACACACCCTCCAGACCCCCTGTCCTCCCAGTGCTGCTCCTCCACACACCCTCCGATTCTCAAGGGCCTGGAGGAAGACAAGACCAGGCTGTTTGTTTCACGCTTGTAAAACGTGCAGCCTGCCTCGTTCTGAAGAGGATGAATGTTACAGAGAGAGTATTCATGCACCATGAGGCCGTGCAAACAGCAGACCTGAGACAAGCCTGGGGCTGGGAAGAATGATTTCACCCGCCGACCAAAAGCATGCTTACATACCCCAACGTCAGAGCCTTCCAACACAAAGCTGCTTACAACTGGAGCGAGAGACTGCTATACAGAGACCAAGCACGTAAGTGGAGTCACAAGGAAAATACCGCAATCAGTTCCCCACAGCGTCTGGTTCCATAGCTGGGTGGAGGAAAACGGGGGCAGGCTGGAGAGGGAAGGTTCTGGAGTCTGAACGGAGACATAACCGTAGTGGAAGCACCAGCCCAGCCTCACAACAAAAACATCCACTATTCCTGGCTGCCTCTCTCCTTCTGTGGGCTCCAGAGCACTATTACTGGGTTAGAGGTTGGTTTTCTTTTGCAACGTTTTCACATCGTCAAGCCTCCACATGCGTGTGCACACGCACACACACACACACGCACACACACCCACACACACACACACTTAGTCCACACCCTGCAACTTGAACTCTCTGAGGCCAAGAAAGGGGACTGGGTCTATCTGTCGACTGACAGTCTAATCCCAAATCTAAACAGTTTAATGGCTTTTTTCCTGTTCACAATATGATTTAAGTGTCGCAAATCAAACATTGTGGCAGAGTGCTATGTCAGGGAAAGCTTTTCTCTGGAAATCTTATCCATGATTCTGTGTGGAACACAATTCATGTTTTTTTCCCTCCAATCATTTCATGGCCGATTACTCCTTCTGAAAATTGGGAGGGATATTCCTGAAAACCTCAACAATTCAGGAACTTATCCAAGCTGTTTTAGAAACCAAACAATTGCTGCTGAATGAATGACTGTTTACATGGTACCACATGGCACCCTAATGATACCACATGTAACCTTAATGTTTCTCTACTGAATGCAAAAGACCAAGCAGTTCAGCTAAACTCATGGACTTCACTTCCAGGTAACTTATGGCTAACCCTAACCCCCAAAAACTCGGGTCTGGAAAGCATCAACAAACATTTTCCATCTGGAGGAACGGAGAGAATCAGAGCTCGATTAGACAGCTTCTCAGAGGCAGAAAACCATCACTCAGAAAGGACTGAGGAGGGGGAGGGGTGAGGAGGGGAAGAGGTGAGGAGGGGGAGGGGTGAGGAGGGGGAGCGGGAAGGGTGAGGAGGGGAAGAGGTGAGGAGGGGGAAGAGGTGAGGAGGGGGAGGGGTGAGGAGGGGGAAGGGTGAGGAGGGGAAGAGGTGAGGAGGGGGAAGAGGTGAGGAGGGGGAGGGGTGAGGAGGGGGAAGGGTGAGGAGGGGGAGAGGTGAGGAGGGGGAGAGGTGAGGAGGGGGAGGGGTGAGGAGGGGGAAGAGGTGAGGAGGGGGAGGGGTGAGGAGGGGGAGGGGGAAGGGTGAGGAGGGGAAGAGGTGAGGAGGGGGAAGAGGTGAGGAGGGGGAGGGGTGAGGAGGGGGAAGGGTGAGGAGGGGGAGAGGTGAGGAGGGGGAGGGGTGAGGAGGGGGAGGGGTGAGGAGGGGGAAGGGTGAGGAGGGGGAGAGGTGAGGAGGGGGAGGGGTGAGGAGGGGGAGGGGTGAGGAGGGGGAAGGGTGAGGAGGGGGAGAGGTGAGGAGGGGGAGGGGTGAGGAGGGTGAGGGGGGGAAGAGGTGAGGAGGGGGAAGGGTGAGGAGGGGAAGAGGTGAGGAGGGGGAAGGGTGAGGAGGGGAAGAGGTGAGGAGGGGGAAGGGTGACGAGGGGGAGAGGTGAGGAGGGGTCTGGAAAAGCTGAACGACAAAGGATATAATAGGAAAGGAATCTCCCCTCGGAACATGAAATTAGGTTTTGGCAGGCGAGTGGTGTTACAGCCGCATGTCTGGAACATTCCTGGCTGCTCCAGGCCTCCTTCAGACAGCGGAGGGTGTGGGGGGGTTAGGGTCGTCCCAGAGGCCCCCCGGCCGGCTGACATCACGCCCCGGCTCAGGGGGGGAGGGGCTGGGTAAGCTGACCACTCCCTGCTGGGAGGCCGGGGTCAGGCACAGGTCAGGGGTCAGAGGTCAGGCCATGTCAAGAGTCTCCGGTAACCACAGGAGAGGCCCCCAACGCCATGGAAACACATCTGCCATCTCCTCACCCCCTCCCTCTCTCCGGCCTGGCAGGTTGCTGAGAAGGGGGCAAAACTCTACAGACATACACATAGATAGAAGCATGCCCAGGAGCTTTAGTCTGCTGCTTGAATGTTGACAGCTGACACGCCTAGCAACGAGCAGCACACACGCCTAGCAACGTGCGTGACTAAACAGACACCTTCTTCAATCTCTCCACAGGGGCAGAAAATAGAAAGGCAGTAAGCCGCATGGAGCAAAGAGCATTTCCCATCAATCACCAGTGACCTTTCAACTGAACCCTGCTGGTGTTGACACGGCCTAACACACGTCTCTCTATGTTTAGAAGGACCTCTCTAAGCAGCCTTTCAGGTTAGATAGCTCTAATCCCAGCTATGTCAACAAACCGGCATTAAGGATTAAAAAGATGGCAATTCAAAGAAGATGATGCAAAACATCCACTTGTCATCTAGACAAGGCTGAAATGAGGTGCATAGAAAAAGGTTCCGTAAGGTTGCTCCACAACTTTGTTAACCGGATCCTAAAAAGGATACGGCTAAAACAACACAACTACATGGCTTGGGCTGGGCTGACATCTGTAACCCAAACAATTAGACAGCACTAGTCAGAGCAGCTGTGGTCCTCATGCCCTTCCTGGGAGGTTTGTTAACAAGCCTCACGTCCTGGTGCCTGGGTGTGCCAGCAGCTCAGCTGGAGGTCCTGATCTCAGATCCAGAGGGGGGGGAGTTCACGTCACACGTTAGTCATGTGGGTTACAGCTTTTGAACAAGCCTGTCTCCAGATCAGGTGACCACAGATAATCCTCTGCAACATGTGCAGCCTGACTCTGGGAGGGCGGCCATCTTGAACCAGCTGGCGTGATGCAGGAGATCCTGCTGCGTCTAGAAACCCATCCTGGTACAGTCTGTTAGATCTGATCCTGGTACAGTCTGTTAGATCTGATCCTGGTACAGCCTGTTAGATCTGATCCTGGTACAGCCTGTTAGATCTGATCCTGGTACAGTCTGTTAGATCTGATCCTGGTACAGCCTGTTAGATCTGATCCTGGTACAGTCTGTCCGATCTGATCCTGGTACAGTCTGTTAGATCTGATCCTGGTACAGTCTGTTAGATCTGATCCTGGTACAGTCTGTTAGATCTGATCCTGGTACAGTCTGGTTAGATCTGATCCTGGTACAGTCTGTTAGATCTGATCCTGGTACAGTCTGGTTAGATCTGATCCTGGTACAGTCTGTTAGATCTGATCCTGGTACAGTCTGGTTAGATCTGATCCTGGTATAGTCTGTTAGATCTGATCCTGGTACAGTCTGGTTAGATCTGATCCTGGTACAGTCTGTTAGGTCTGATCCTGGTACAGTCTGGTTAGGTATGATCCTGGTACAGTCTGTTAGATCTGATCCTGGTACAGTCTGGTTAGATCTGATCCTGGTACAGTCTGGTTAGGTCTGATCCTGGTACAGTCTGTTAGGTCTGATCCTGGTACAGTCTGTTAGATCTGATCCTGGTACAGTCTGGTTAGGTCTGATCCTGGTACAGTCATGTCTTGAATGGACAGACACACCTGTAAAATAACACCTTCTGACAACCGGAACAGGTTCAAATGAACCAACAGAGTAAGGTGAACTGTTGACCTGAACCCCTAACGCTATCTGCGGTTCAACAGTTTGTGCAGAGCTGTGACCAGACCCAGACCAGAACATTCTAGCGGGGGCCAATCCAGAGGTGCAGTAAAACACATGGAGCACTAACTACCCTGGTCCAGAGGGGCAGTAAAACACATGGAGCACTAACTACCCTGGTCCAGAGGTGCAGTAAAACACATGGAGCACTAACTACCCTGGTCCAGAGGGGCAGTAAAACACATGGAGCACTAACTACCCTGGTCCAGAGGGGCAGTAAAACACATGGAGCACTAACTACCCTGGTCCAGAGGGGCAGTAAAACACATGGAGCACTAACTACCCTGGTCCAGAGGGGCAGTAAAACACATGGAGCACTAACTACCCTGGTCCAGAGGGGCAGTAAAACACATGGAGCACTAACTACCCTGGTCCAGAGGGGCAGTAAAACACATGGAGCACTAACTACCCTGGTCCAGAGGGGCAGTAAAACACATGGAGCACTAACTACCCTGGTCCAGAGGGGCAGTAAAACACATGGAGCACTAACTACCCTGGTCCAGAGGTGCAGTAAAACACATGGAGCACTAACTACCCTGGTCCAGAGGGGCAGTAAAACACATGGAGCACTAACTACCCTTGCCTATAATTAGAGACAAGGATTGATTGAAAATATGATTCATGGAAACCGAAAGCTGCCTGTAATTTTAGTTTCCCCTGGCCTGGAAGCCTCTCCGGGAGTACCACAATGGAGCTCTGCAGGGGCAGGGCGAGGCCACGGGGCTGGGGGAGACAGTCTGGGGGAGGGGGCAGTCCTCCATGATCTCACCCCCAGCCTGGAGACTCCTGAGGGCTTTCCATCTACCCAGCAGACCTCACAGGGTTAACCCAGGCCGGTCCACAAGATGCTGTGTGGTCTGATCTCCGGACCTCAGGGAGCAGGAGGGTCACGGCTGAACACTGGGGGAGGGACAGAGCTGGGGAGACACTGGGGAGGGACAGAGCTGGGGAGACACTGGGGAGGGACAGAGCAGGGGAGACACTGGGGGAGGGACAGAGCTGGGGAGACACTGGGGGAGGGACAGAGCTGGGGAGACACTGGGGGAGGGACAGAGCTGGGGAGACACTGGGGGAGGTACAGAGCTGGGGAGACACTGCGAGAGTGTCTCAGCCGTACTAACCCAGCCAGACATGACGTGTGGGGCCAGCAGGAGGAGGAAGCTCAGACAGTGCTGCGGGGCAGAGCGTGAGAAAGCAGCATGTGGGGGAGATCAGACCGCTGAAAGTCACAGGTACGAGCGAGAGTTGTGGGCAGAAATCGCTGACGGAAGCGCCGTCCAAGTTCACCACAGAAACCCGTCGTACAGTTTACACATATCCTGTCAGGCTCCAGCACCGGAGAGAGACAGAAAGAACGAGAGCGAAAGGGTTAGGGTTGGTGTATTGTTACCCTTAAGAGACTGAACACCCTCCTGGCACACACAGTTGAAGAGCGTTAAAAAGGATCTGAACCTGCAATGTCTTGATTTGCAGTCAGGTGTGAGCCAAACTGATCCTCATAATGTATGTCTCAGGACAGGGTTTATATGCCGTAAAAAGGCTGTGATTACTTCTGTTCCACGAACATGACCCTCTAACCAGAACTACCAACCTCTACAAGCCCATCTCCCCAGGAGGGAGGGGGACTCCCCAGGAGGGAGGGGGCTGGCTCTAACCTCCAGAGAGACAGGATGAGGAGGTGCCTGGACACAGCTCGGACCCCCCCCACACCCCCTCCATCTCCAGGCCCTTAGCAACAGCCTTAGACAGCTATTCACCTGTTGCTAAGAGGGAGATACTCTCTGCCAAGCCCTCTCACATCCTAGCAACATCAACAAGGAACTGAAGCAGAAATAGAACTACACAAAGAAAACTACAATTACAATCAAACAATTCAGGTTTTCAAACCTGTCCATCAAGCGCTCCTCCTTTTCTAAGTGGTGGGAGGGACAGTTTCAGATAAGAACTCAAATGTTTTTATAAGAGACCCGACCTGTATTGGATCCCATGCTAAGTGAAAGCAGCTGTGCTGTAGGAGAGATGACAGGCCTTACCTGTGGCCATCCAGATCCTCACAACAGAAAGAAGCTGGTGAACAAAGAGCTCTTCTTCTCTACTGTCTGAGGAGCTGACGAATAGGCAACAGTGAGATAGAGAGAGAGAGAGAGGGAGAGGGAGAGAGATAGGAGAGAGAGAGAGATAGGAGAGAGAGAGGGAGAGAGAGAAAACGAGCAAGCCTGTAAGAGGAAGCAAGGAGAGGTGGTAACCTCGACAACATCTGTACTTGGCAGCCAATGGCCTGAAGTCTCCTATTCAGCAGGGGCCTTGCCTGGCTCCTGACAGCTCACCCCGGAAGAAGGAAGCTTTGTTAACTGCTGAGCTTTAAACAACGGCAGGAGAAGAAAAACACTGACAATTAGAGGTCACACTGCCAATTACTCGTTCAACCAAGTAAGACCCAGTGTCTTGTTAGTGAGATAATAGCAGATGTTAGGCAATCAGCCTACAATGCTAAGACGGCAGAAGCTATTGGATTGAGCATCTCTCCTTCTGTTGTGATTCTCTGAAGCTGTGGACAGCCTGGGTCACCAGCCTACTGCAGGAGCCCTGAGCTGGGGGCTGAGGCAGGGCAGGGCCAGTGAGAGGGCTGAGGCAGGGCCAGTGAGAGGGCTGAGGCAGGGCTAGTGAGAGGGCTGAGGCAGGGCTAGTGAGAGGGCTGAGGCAGGGCTAGTGAGAGGGTTGAGGCAGCGCTAGTGAGAGGGCTGAGGCAGCGCTAGTGAGAGGGCTGAGGCAGCGCTAGTGAGAGGGCTGAGTCAGGGCTAGTGAGAGGGCTGAGGCAGGGCTAGTGAGAGGGTTGAGGCAGCGCTAGTGAGAGGGCTGAGGCAGCGCTAGTGAGAGGGCTGAGTCAGGGCTAGTGAGAGGGCTGAGGCAGGGCCAGTGAGAGGCCTGAGGCAGGGCCAGTGAGAGGGCTGAGGCAGGGCCAGTGAGAGGGCTGAGGCAGGGCAGGGCTAGTGAGAGGGCTGAGGCAGGGCAGGGCTAGTGAGAGGGCTGAGGCAGGGCAGGGCTAGTGAGAGGGCTGAGGCAGGGCTAGTGAGAGGGCTGAGGCAGGGCTAGTGAGAGGGCTGAGGCAGGGCTAGTGAGAGGGCTGAGGCAGGGCTATTGAGAGGGCTGAGGCAGGGCTAGTGAGAGGGCTGAGGCAGGGCTAGTGAAAGGGCTGAGGCAGGGCTAGTGAGAGGGCTGAGGCAGGGCTAGTGAGAGGGCTGAGGCAGGGCTAGTGAGAGGGCTGAGGCAGGGCTAGTGAGAGGGCTGAGGCAGGGCTAGTGAGAGGACTGAGGCAGGGCTAGTGAGAGGGCTGAGGCAGGGCTAGTGAGAGGGTTGATGAATGGAGACAAGAGGCCCTAACACAGACATCAGACAACAATGGGCTCTGTTAAGGCTGAAAGCCCAGGCAGCAGAGCAGAGCTGGCACCTCGTGATCAAGCTCTGGGTGTTCCCTGCAGCTGCTGATGAGGGGAGGGAGGACGAGAGGGAGGGGGGAGGGAGGAGGAGAGGGGAGGGAGGAGGAGAGGGGAGGGAGGAGGAGGGAGGAGGGAGGAGAGGGGGGGGGAGGAGGAGAGGGGAGGGAGGAGGAGAGGAGGGGGAGGGGAGGGAGGGAGGAGGAGAGGAGGGGGAGGGGAGGGAGGAGGAGAGAGGGGGAGGGGAGGGAGGAGAGGAGGGGGTGGGGAGGGAGGAGAGGAGGGGGTGGGGAGGGAGGAAAGGGGAGGGAGGAGAGGGGAGGGAGAGATATATAAATAAATAAGGTAATCAGTTGAAGCTTTGACCTTACACATAAAGATCCCCTAACCAGATCACACACAGCGTCCCTGGGCACAGGAATGGAGGACTAACTTATGTTTTGTTTAAACATGACACTGACACCAACTGTTGTGCCTGTTTAAAAATAAACATAGAGGTGTGTGTGTGTGTGAATTTGTGTGTGAGTGAGTGAGTGTATGTGTGAGTGTGTGTGTGTGTGACTGTGTGTGTGTGTGTGTGTGTGTGTGTGTGTGTGTGTGTGAGAGTGTGTGTGTGTGTGTGTGTGTGTGTGAGTGTGTGTGTGTGTGTGTGCTCCAGGCTGGGCCCCGGTGTTAGGGACATGTCTATCTGCTTGGCCTACTTTCACTCTGTGGATCTCTGCCACACCCAGGCACAGACCTGCTGCTTCCACAGCCCCGACCCCAACACACATACGGGGACACAGAGATGACGGGAGAGGAGAGGAGGAGGAGAGAGTGAGAGCAGGACAAACACACGCTCTGTTTGTGTTCTCTGAGAACGAGTCCTGACTACAGGGTGTAATCTGAGCTCGACACCAGAGACAGCCCAGAGAACAAGCCTCACCAGACCACATCACCATCAAGATAGGGTTTCATCCAGACACAGAGGGAGGGACAGAGAAGGAGAGGGAGAGAAGGAGGGTGTGAGCTGGGAAAAGCAGAGAGAGCCCTCAGGCATGTGTGCCCCCAGGTCCTGGTGCCGGCAGAACAAGCAGCAGGTCCACTAAGAGGGCTGACAACACCTCCCATCTGATCACTTCAGCAGAGCTTCACAGGTGGCTTGCCCTCTGTTCAGTCCACACGGGAATACACCCACGCCTGCCTCCTCAGCCACCCTGAGAACAGCAGGGAAGGGGACACATGGAAACCTCCCCTCCCCGGAGGATCATCTCCTATGCTGAAGTCTACAGGGGCACACACGGTTGACTAGCAATAGACTTCCTGTCTAGGGACTGGCTGGATGACTGTCTGGGTTAACTGGCTGACTGGTTGGTTGCCTGGCTGGCTAGCTGGCTGGCTAGCTGACTGGCTGCTGTATTCTCTTAGTTGTAACACAAGCTTGTCTCTCCTGCCCTGAACTTCACAGCCTCCTCCTTTGATCCTGTCCTCCCCCTCCCCCTCTCTCCCTCTCCTGCCCTGGCTGTAGGGCTGGGGGTTTGTGCCCTGGCTGTAGGGCTGGGGGTTTGTGCCCTGGCTGTAGGGCTGGGGGTTTGTGCCTGGTATTGTGTGCTGGTGAATGGGGAGGGCACTAAACTGTACTGTCTTCCAGCCACCTCACCCCAGCAGCAGGCTGTCTTCCAGCCACCTCACCCCAGCAGCAGGCTGTCTTCCAGCCACCTTACCCCAGCAGCAGGCTGTCTTCCAGCCACCTCACCCCAGCAGCAGGGGCACTTGGATCCACTTCTTCAGCCGACAGGGAAAGACCCGCACTTAACCCTCATTTTTCACAAAGATGAACTTTCACCAAACTCAAGTTTCATCTCCTGTTTGTTATACCCTCAACACCCCTTCTTCCGTCTGAACCAAACAGTACTCACACTTCCACAGAGCGGCAGCTGTGTTGATTAGATGAGCAGAGAGGAGGCTGCTGGTGAGCCCAGACACAGAGCTGCACACCAGCCTTGTCCCAGCGGTCGCCTCAGACTAATCCACACACGACACCGTCCTGACAAAAACATGGCTGCTGACGCTCTGGTAAAGTGAACAGCTCCGGGACTCTGAAACCAAGAAACCCAAACTGTGCTCTCTCCCTCGTCAGGTCTCCCTGCAACATGCTCCAACACAGTTCCATCTGTGCTTGTGGAAAACACCGGAAATCCCCCCCTCTCCCCTCACTCTCTCCCCTCCCCTCTCTCCTCTCCCCTCCCCTCTCTCCCCTCCCACACCCTCTCCCCTCTCTCTGCTCTCCCCTCCCACACCCTCTCTCTACTCTCCCCTCCCACACCCTCTCTCTGCTCTCCCCTCCCACACCCTCTCCCCTCTCTCTGCTCTCCCCTCCCACACCCTCTCTCTGCTCTCCCCTCCCACACCCTCTCTCTGCTCTCCCCTCCCACACCCTCTCCCCTCTCTCTGCTCTCCCCTCCCACACCCTCTCTCTGCTCTCCCCTCCCACACCCTCTCTCTGCTCTCCCCTCCCACACCCTCTCCCCTCTCTCTGCTCTCCCCTCCCACACCCTCTCTCTGCTCTCCCCTCCCACACCCTCTCCCCTCTCTCTGCTCTCCCCTCCCACACCCTCTCCCCTCTCTCTGCTCTCCCCCTCCCACACCCTCTCTCTGCTCTCCCCCTCCCACACCCTCTCCCCTCTCTCTGCTCTCCCCTCCCACACCCTCTCCCCTCTCTCTGCTCTCCCCTCCCACACCCTCTCTCTGCTCTCCCCTCCCACACCCTCTCTCTGCTCTCCCCCTCTCTCTGCTCTCCCCTCCCACACCCTCTCCCCTCTCTCTGCTCTCCCCTCCCACACCCTCTCTCTGCTCTCCCCTCCCACACCCTCTCTCTGCTCTCCCCTCCCACACCCTCTCTCTGCTCTCCCCTCCCACACCCTCTCTCTGCTCTCCCCTCCCACACCCTCTCTCTGCTCTCCCCTCCCACACCCTCTCTCTGCTCTCCCCTCTCTCTGCTCTCCCCTCCCACACCCTCTCTCTGCTCTCCCCTCCCACACCCTCTCCCCTCTCTCTACTCTCCTCCCTCATCTCCTCCCTTCCTGACCCCCAGTCATCTCAGCAGAGAGGTATTTATTACAATAATACTCCACATTCTTGTCAAGGTCACCCCCCAGATCTCAGTTGGGGGGAGGGGCAGAAGCAGAACATGATAAGCAACTCTCTCTCCCTTCTCTGTTCCCCCCCTCCTCTCTCGTCCTGGACAAACAACTTCTTGTCTTTATGTCAGTCTGGAGAGAACATGCAACAAACAAGGCCCCGGAACTCTTCTAAGACTTCACAAACACACACACACACACACACAAACACAGACACACACTCACAAGGGTCAAGAGCACGTGTCAAACTCAAGGCCCGCTTAATGGTGTATTGAAATAAGCCTACGCTGCTTTACAGCATGCATTGACCATAAACGACATCTCTCACCATGCATTCCGATTATGTTACGGCAAAGTGACGACATCCCGCCTCTAGAAAGCAGTGTTTGCACATCAGTGTTAAACGCAAAGTTTAACTGGGTGAAGGCGAGCATGGTTTGAATAACAGCATTCCAATGCAGCCGGTTCTACAAACGTACCGCATGCGCATTTTCAGCCAAGGTCCTCGGGCATTCAACCCAAGTTGGTATCGCTCTCGAACTTGGTTAGAGTACTCAGCCAAGCTAGCATGTTTCTGCTTCCCCTGTCGACAATTTGGAGCCAGAAAATGATAGACATTACCTTCACTAGACAAGGTTTTACCAATTGGAAAACGGCAATGTTTATTTTACATAAAGCTCAAAAAGCTATTCTGCGCTCAAATGAAGGGCAACAAATTTCGCTCTCCCGCGCTTACATTAAGTGTGAAAGTCCCTATCTAGCATCACAACAAACCCAGAATACGTCCTAGGTCTGGGCTAATCCCCGAATGTTTATAACGCCTGGCTCCACGCCTGATAACCCTCGGATCGATAAGCAGTCTCAAAAATGGTAGGCCTATCAATATAAAAACAATACGATCCCCTTCCGTAGTCATGAGACCACCAAAACATGTTCACTGCACCCCCAGTCAAAGCAGGCTGCATCCAGCCCTGGATGGAAGGCAGTTTCAATAAAGATGGGAAAGCTACGATATGTTTGTGCTTCAAGGAGAAAAAACGGTATGTATTTTGTGTTATAAGGCGATGTCGGTGGTTAAAGAGTACAATCTCCGTCGGTATTTTGACACCAAACCCCTAGATAAATATGGATAAAAATGTATCCTCCAAGAAAAATAGCAGATTGTCCAAGTATTAAAAGGCAGACTGCAATTGCAGCAGGGTATGCCCTATGTTCACAAAAGCTACTACACTAAAACTCTGTTTTTACATTGTTACTGACGTTACATCTGGCCCTTTGAGGGCAACCATAATGCTGATGTGGCCCTCGGTGAAAATGAGTTTGCCACCCCTGGTCAAGAGGGTTCCATGGAAATAAGCTGCACTGTAGTACCCAAGGTAACCTACTCCAGCAAGGTCATGAATAAGACAACAGTGTATTTAAGGGTGAAACCCTGAAAGGGTTAGGACAGGAGAGGGGGGTGAGGGAGGAAGAGAGGGGGTGAGGGAGATGACAGGGAGGTGAGGGAGAGGGGGTGAGGGAGGAGGAGAGGAAAGGGGGTGAAGGAGAGGAGAGGGGGTGAAGGAGAGGAGAGGTGGTGAGGGAGGAGGTGAGGGAGGAGGAGAGGGGTGAGGGAGGTGAGGGAGGAGGAGAGGGGGTGAGGGAGGGGAAAAGGGGGTAAGGGAGGAGGAGAGGGGGTGAGTGAGAGGAGAGGGAGGTGAGGGAGAGGGGGTGAGGGAGGAGGAGAGGGAGGAGGAGAGGAGAGGTGGGAGTAGGAGGACGAGAAGTTAAGAGAGGAGGAGGGGAGGAGAGAGACGAATAGGGAAGTGGAGAGAGTAGGGAGGGAGGGAGAGAGAGGAGGAAGAATAAGGAGGAGGAGATGGAGGGAGAGAGGGCCCCAGACACCTGGGGTCTCATGTATAAACGTTGCGTACGCACAAAAAGTTTGCATACGCTGGTTTTCACGCACACTTTGTGATGTATAAAGATTTACTTGACGTGAGAATGTGCGGACCGTCCGCAAAGTCTTGTCTGTCTCTAACATGGCAAATTCTAACTGAAAAGTGCCGAAACTCACCAAACATTACAAAATAAGGTTTCCACTATAGTTAATGTCATAAGTCTATGACGTTAACGATTCAAAAACCATAAAAATAAAAGTTTGATCATTAATGTGGATGTTCACATCAAAATGCCAAAACCCAAACGGGAAATGCTAGGCTACAGTTTAATCTGCCACCATTTAGTAACTTCTGTTAAACTTGAGGGTGTCGAACGAACGACAAAATCACTCAGGAAATGCATGTCACGCTAACCCTATAGTTGCCATACTGTTACGATGCGCCACCACTTGTTTCTTAATTTTGAGTTTTACTTTGGACCATTTCCGAAGGAGAAAGGGGAACGTGCTGGCTGTCATGTCTGTGCCAGCTCCCAGGGGACAGGGAGCTTCAGCTATTTAGAACTCTGGATCCATCTTCCTGTTTCCTGTTCTGCTGCAGAGCCTCTGGAGGAAGGCACACCCAGCCCACTGAGACACACACACACACACACCCAGCCCACTGAGACACACACACACACACACCCAGCCCACTGAGACACACACACACACACACCCAGCCCACTGAGACACACACACACACACACACACACAGCCCACTGAGACACACACACACACACACACACACCCCCAGCCCACTGAGACACACACACACACACACCCAGCCCACTGAGACACACACAGGGTGATCCCCTCTCCCCCCTCTGAGATCTGGAGCTCCTGTAGCCTGCTAAGGAGACCCACCTGGGGGAGGGGAGGGTGATCCACTCTCCCCCCTCTCTCTAATCCCTGGCATAGGTGGTGACAAGCTGACTGCTCACTCTAACTTTGCAAATCCTCCCTGTCCATCAGGCTTTACAGGACAGGCCCTCTCTCTGACAGACAGACACATGGGGGGGGGGGGGAGCGAGGATTGTCTATGGTAACTGTCTGATCAGACCACAGAAATGACAGATACAGAAAGCCCCCCCTCCCTAAACCCCACAAAGCCCCTCTGCATGTTGTTCAGCAGTGGGGGACGGTCACCATGGAGACAGAGGGGTAAGAGTCCTAAACTGTCCTCTCACTGCCCAGCCTCCCTGCCTCCCTGCTCTGTATGAGTGAGTAGTGTCACACTGATGACCTTGTTAGTTGAAGCACTTAACCTTCAAAAGCCCAAATAACCAGATACCACATGACCAGCTGGGTGATGGGGAGGGAGATGTGTGTGAGAGAGTGTGTGTTATTAGTGATTATGAGTGTGTATTAGGCCCAAGAATGCCTCTCCACTGTAGCAGGACTAGAGAACAGCCCCCAGCTCCATCCAGGACACAGTGGGGTCCCCCTGCCCAGCTCCATCCAGGACACAGTGGGGTCCCCCTGCCCAGCTCTCTCCAGGACACAGTGGGGTCCCCCTGCCCAGCTCTCTCCAGGACACAGTGGGGTCCCCCTGCCCAGCTCTCTCCAGGACACAGTGGGGTCCCCCACTGCTCTTCTCTGCCTTCTAACAACACACACACACTAACACAGTATAACATGAACACACACACACAGAAACACAGTATAATATGAACATGCTTGGCTCTGGAGGGTCTCTCTCTCCTCTTCCTCCTCCCTTCTCTTCTCCTCCCTCTCCCTGGAACTAGGACAACCTCTGTTTTTCTCCCTCTCGTTCATTCTTTCTTGAGCAGCAAGTAAGAACATTCTCCCTTCCCTCCCGTTACCGGCCGCGGTGGTAACCATAGCTACAACCTTTCAACAGAGCTCTTCCAGTGAGGGGGGGCAGATTCCTCTCCTAGGGGAGGCTGTTTCAACATACACCAATTGCAGAAGAGACAAAACTCACGGAGCTCTACATACAAAAAAGTCAATTATGAAACCGCTTACTTTGGCTAATGAACAGTTCATGCATGGAACACTCAGCTCTCCCCCTCCCCGTGTTCTCTTGCTCTCTCCATCCCTCCATCTCGTTTCCCCCTCTCTCCAAGGTGCATTTAATCATGGCTGCTTTTTCACAATCCCTGATAGTGTCCTTGCGGACGGATCAGAACATGTGATGATGGGCTCCACAGTCTGGGCCCTCCCCCCCTCCCTTCATCTCCCTCCATTTCCTTCCCCCTCCATCTCCCTCCCTCTCCCTCCTTCCCTCTCTCTCTCCCCCTCCCTCCCTCCCCCTCCCTCTCCCACACTGCCTCTCTGCTTCCAGGAAACAGGATTCCTCAGGTCTGTCAGGGGCTTGAAGCAGGGAACATAGGAGGAACATGTTGCAGAGGTCTCCCTCCTGAGGGTCTCCTGTCAGACAGATTAACCTATCAAGCATTGCACCGTCAGTAGGTGAAGTTATGAAAGCTTTATTGCTTGCGGCCGGCCCACAAGGAGATAAAAGCATCTCACTCCATGGTGATACAAAGTTTGTCCGAGAGCATGTTGCGCTAGCTACCTATTTAGACAGAACCACTTTTCACAGACATTGGTTCATCCAACTGTCACCTGGCTATCCTTTCATTGGCTCCCTTGCATAGACCTTGTGCGCATGTGATTAACATATTTTATGGCCCCTCCAGTAAGATAGTGGTCCAGCCTAGGTTTCCTTGTTTACATTAGCCTAGTGTTACCCAGAGTTCACATTTGGGGGTAGGCCTCTCTTTGCACACAAAGAATACTGAACACAGTTTTATTCTTATACATGATAAAAGGTTACATCTTTTAGAGGGCGTGGCAGTGGGAGAGAGGGCGTGGCTGGGGGAGGGGGCGTGGCTGGGGAGAGGGGGCGTGGCCAGGGAGAGGGGGCGTGGCTGGGGGCGTAGCTGGGGGAGAGATGCCCTGCAGCAGCAGCGTGTCAGCAGCAGCGTGTGGTAGCTCAGGGTCACGTCTGGTCAGGGTCCTTCACAGTGTGGGAGCAAACATAGGTCCAAGTTACAGGAGGCTAGACTTGCTCCATATTAGGGACTCTCTTACAGACTCACTACATACCCTTGTATACCCTCCATACCCTTACAAAGCCCTGTAAAGCCTTCTACGTGACTTGCTCTCTGGGTAGCAGGTGTGTGCTCAGTCCCCAAGCAGGCGTGAAGAGAGACAGAGAGGTTAGAGGAGAGCTGGCTAGCTAACGGGCCTCATTCCTCAGGTTGAACACAGCTGACCCCCCCCTTCCCCCCGTGGTGGGTGAGAATGTTCTGGAACATGCAGGGGAGTGTGACGAGCATGTGACGGGGGAGGGGAGACCCCCAAAGGCAGCCCAGCACATGTGTGAGCTAAGGGGCGAGGGTGTCGGAGCTGTCTGGGAAGAACAGAGACGCCAGGAGAGCAGCTTCAGCCTGCAGCTTCAGCCTGACCACAGGATCAAGTCAACATGACTGTGCTGGACGTTCACCAACACAGAGGTCAAGCCTGTGGAGGTGTGGAGCACAGCAGCACCTGGGCCTGCCCCGACCAGGCTCCCCTGACCAGACACAACCCGTACACAGGCCTCTAGGATGACTCACCCTGATGGGAGGAGGAGGGGGGGGGGGGCGGGGAGAGAGAGAAGAGCGAGAGGAGGAGGAGGAGGGCAGCAAACAGAAAACCAGAGAAAGGGGAGGAAGCAGTGAGCCATCCTGCTCTCATAACGACGCCCCTGCCCACCCCCTCTGCAGCCCCCACACCCCTCCCCAGCCTGTGGAACCCCGCTGACAGCCAGGAGTCCTGGAGGAACATCCTGGCTGGGAGGGGATGTGATGTGAGGAACGGCTCCAACACTTCTTACCTGAAACTGAGGGCTCCCATTTCAATTCCACACCTTCTGACACATGTTCACAGTCACACACACACACATCTGGTATCAGAAGGCTCCTTCACAAGCCGGCGTAGTTAACATGACAAGTAGCTGCTATTTACCATGCAGACACTTACTGCTGATAGCAAACAAGAGGCAGAGTAGACATCTGTCCCCATGTCTGCAGAGAAGATGAATGAAGGAGTCATGTTAACCAACACCTTCTGGGAGGGAGGGAGGGAGCTGGCACAGACACACTGGGAATATATCTTGCTTCTGGAACCAGCCAGCCTTACACCAGATCTTACACCAGACCCTGGACTGGCCAGATCTTACACCAGACCCTGGACTAGCCAGATTTTACACAAGACCCTGGACTAGCCAGGGGCAAGTTGCATGAACTTAGTTTAAGACTAGTCTTAACCTTAGACTGTCTTAAATTGTCAGGTAAGACTAATTAAGCCTGTCTGTTGCAGAAATAGTAAGACTGACTTAATTTGAGGTAGAAAAGTTATCCACCTCTCCCCCTGGCTAAACCTTGCGGTAAGGGCTGAGTTACTATGCCAACGATCTGTTAGTAGGCTACGTCATTATCTTAGCATCATATATTACGAAATGAATTAAGTTTGTTAATTGTCACTGCAGAAAATGTTGACTGGGTTCTGCTTTTCCGCTAAATGTCATTTTATTTAACGAGAGTAGATGACAACATAACTCACTTTATTGACACTAGCGCCAGCCATCTGCGTTGGAGTTGTTCATAAATGGAAGTAGCATTGGGGTTAAATTAAGAAGCTAAGAAAACGCAAACACTATTTGTTAATAAGACAACTTTTTCAATATTGTATTCCTCCAACAGATATAGGTTTTCATCAGGTTAAAATGCATCTTCAAACAGGCAATGTAAGTCAGTTTTACGTTAGTCACTGATAGTAAAGCTTTATGCAATGCAACAGGTAAATCGAAGTGTCTATGGTGAGTCAGACTTCAAGTTGCATTAACTGGCCCCAGATCTTACACCAGAGCCTGGACTAGCCTCTGGAATGCAGCATCATCAAACCTTGTATCAGAGCTCCTCCAAGTGAGTGAGCTGAGCTTGCTACTACAGGGTACAGAGGACAGGTGATGTCAACACTATGCAGCAGTATGAGATGGCTGAACCCTGCAGTCATGTCAGACAGGTGAGCTACATGTAGGGCCCCTTGGAAAACCTCACCAAAATGGCACGCTCTTGAATCATTTATAGCTTGTGCATTTTTAACTGCTGATATAAAATAGAGATGACTCACTTGTTTTCCCTCTCTCCCTGTTCCCCCCCCTTCCCCCCCCCTCCTCTCTGAACAGGGGTGCACAGTAAACACCTAGGACAGGACGTTCTCAGTTGGAGTCAAATTAGATTAGGAGAGGAACATGAAAGCCTGTCAGCTCTCAACACAAAAGAAGGTTTAACTTTCTTCTTGTCCGTCTCTCCTCCCCTCGTACCTCTTTCCGTGTCCAGTTCTATCTGCCGTGGTTGTTGACTGTGTTTGAGCAGCACAGAAACACACACTTGGTGAGTTATGAGGTCAGTGTGTGGGAGCAGGACATCATGCGCTCAGGGAAGACACGAGAGCAGAGCAGCTAAGCTAGCAACCGTCAGCATCATGAGGAAGGAATCTTCTGGAAGGTGACGTACCTTCTCTGACCAGCTGCTGCTGACTCGTGACATCAGCTGTTAAAGGCAGGGGAGGTCCGATGAACCTAGCGATGTTAACTTGAGTTTGAAAGGATTCAAACCAAAATATCCCACCCCTCCCTTCAAAACCACTCCTCCAAAATTTACAAATGAACACCTGACAACTGCAGGGATGCCTGTAATTAGACAGACAAGTAGCCCGTCCAATCATTGCTTTCGGTCCGAATGCCATCCAATCATTAGTGCTGGTCTGACCTTGATGATTGGTCGTGTTTTTCCCCCACAGATATTGGACTGATTTCATTTTACTGTCAGATCTTTAGATGTATTGGTTGCTGTCAGGATGTGAAGTTTATTTCAGCAAAAATGACAAAAAGTGCTTCTCAACAACATGACCTACCCTACATGCAGACTGCTGTGAGGCGCTGAGGGCTGACATGCAGACTGCTGTGAGGCGCTGAGGGCTGCCATGCAGACTGCTGTGAGGTGCTGAGGCCACCATGCAGACTGCTGTGAGGTGCTGAGGGCTGCCATGCAGACTGCTGTGAGGCGCTGAGGGCTGCCATGCAGACTGCTGTGAGGCGCTGAGGGCTGCCATGCAGACTGCTGTGAGGCGCTGAGGGCTGCCATGCAGACAGTCATCATCAATCTGCCTGCTGCTGTTCCCTCCCAACATGACATCCTGTAATACCACATCTTACTCAAGACTCTTTCTCAAACCTCAAAAGAGCTCAGGAAAGGGCAATAAAACTGAACACACACCACACAGCCGTCAAATCCCAGTTTGTTTCCTGCTTAAGTGGTCCGAACAGCCGTTGGCTAACAGCGAAGGCTGGGGACACTTTCTTCCTGTCTTTCTACTCAGTTAAACTGAGAGAGGAGGGTCTCAGGGAGTCAGGTGGCTGAGCGGTTAGGGAATTGGGCTAGTATTCTGAGGGTTGCTGGTTCGATTCCGGCCGTGCAAAATTATGATGTGTCCTTGGGCGAGGCACTTCACCCTACTTGCCTTGGGGATTGTCCCTGTACTTACTGTAAGTCGCTCTGGATAAGAGCGTCTGCCGAATGACTAAATGTAAATGTCTCCTGGCAGCCTGCAGCAGCAGGGAGCAGTAGGGAGCAGCAGGGAGCAGTAAGGAGCAGTAGGGAGCAGCAGGGAGCAGTAGGGAGCAGCAGGGAGCAGTAGGGAGCAGCAGGGAGCAGTAGGGAGCAGTAAGGAGCAGTAGGGAGCAGCAGGGAGCAGTAGGGAGCAGCAGGGAGCAGTAGGGAGCAGTAAGGAGCAGTAGAGAGCAGTAGGGAGTAGTAGGGAGCAGCAGGGAGCAGTAGGGAGCAGTAGGGAGCAGCAGGGAGCAGTAAGGAGCAGTAGGGAGCAGTAGGGAGTAGTAAGGAGCAGCAGGGAGCAGTAGGGAGCAGTAGGGAGCAGTAGGGAGCAGAGGGGAGCAGTAAGGAGCAGTAGGGAGCAGCAGGGAGCAGTAGGGAGCAGTAGGGAGCGGTGGGGAGCAGCAGGGAGTGGTGGGGAGCAGTATGGAGCAGCAGGGAGCGGTGGGGAGCAGTAGGGAGCAGAGGGGAGCAGCAGGGAGCAGCAGGGAGCAGTATGGAGCAGTAGGGAGCGGTGGGGAGCAGCAGGGAGCAGTATGGAGCAGTAAGGAGCAGTATGGAGCAGTAAGGAGCAGTAGGGAGCAGTAGGGAGCAGTAGGGAGCGGTGGGGAGCAGCAGGGAGCGGTGGGGAGCAGTAGGGAGCAGTATGGAGCAGCAGGGAGCGGTGGGGAGCAGCAGGGAGCGGTATGGAGCAGTAAGGAGCAGCAGGGAGCGGTAGGTCACTAACTCTCCCACCAGCCACTCCTACGTGTTGTCAGAGAGCTGATCTCAGGTCAGATACCAGAGGTCTGACAACAAGCACCTGCATGAGGGAGTCTTCCCCTGACCCTCCCTAGCCCGTGTGTGTGCGTGTGTGTGTAAACCTGCCTGACAGTAGTTTAGGCTTGTCCAAGATTACACTCAGGAACAGAGGGACACAAGAGGTCCACAAATCAACTCCCTCAGCCTCCACGCACACACACGCACGCACACACACACACCTCTACAAACACACACACCATCTCTCTCACAAGCATGTTCAAACGTCTCAGACATTTATACCACCAAGCTAAAGCCTCTCTCCCCCCTCCACCACACACAGTAGATAAGAAGAGCATATCTCTCTCTCAGTCAGTCAGCCAACCATTACAGCTTTCCTCTGCCGGCTTCAAGTCTCTCCAGTCCTCCCCCCTCTCCTCCCCTCTCTTGCTGCTCACGCAGAGGAGAAATGAGGCGCGCTGGAAATCTGCTGCGCTGACAATGGAGGACAGCTGCTGTGACTGAACAAGGGCTTTCAGGGGCTGAATTAGCAGGGCGAGCGAGTCTCTCTAGCTCCTACCCACTCTCTCTCTCTAGCTCCTACCCTCTCTCTCTCTCTAGCGCCTACCCTCTCTCTCTCTCTAGCGCCTACCCTCTCTCTCTCTCTAGCTCCTACCCTCTCTCTCTCTCTAGCTCCTACCCCCTCTCTCTCTCTAGCTCCTACCCTCTCTCTCTCTCTAGCTCCTACCCTCTCTCTCTCTCTAGCTCCTACCCTCTCTCTCTCTCTAGCTCCTACTCTCTCTCTCTCTCTCTCTCTCTCTCTAGCTCCTACCCCCTCTCTCTCTCTAGCTCCTACCCTCTCTCTCTCTCTAGCTCCTACCCTCTCTCTCTAGATCCTACCCTCTCTCTCTAGCTCCTACCCCCTCTCTCTCTCTAGCTCCTACCCTCTCTCTCTAGATCCTCTCCTCTCTCCCCCATCTCGTTTCCCCTCTCCCCCTCAGCTGGCCCCTCCCCCACGCCTCGCTGCACAGTCATTCCAGACATGCTACTCGCAGTGCTGGGAGACAGGGAGGGAGAGCGGAGGGGGAGAGAAGGGGGGGCAGGCCCTGAAAGAGCTCTAATTCATCCAGCTCTGAGATTGTTTCCCCAGGCCTGGCCGCCTGCCGCAGGATCCATCCAGCTCTCCGGCAACGACCCCACAGGCCTGAAAAGCTTTCTGAACACTCGCTAACAACATTCTTGTTCTATTACAGCAAGAGCTTACTTCTTAAGACTGTGAAATATGTATGATTAAAAATAGACTTCCTGATGAGGTTAGTGAAACATGAAGCTCTTCTGTGAGATGAACCTGAAGCAGATTACCAGACAGATTACACTGGTAACACTCGGTTCATTTGGATAGCTAACAGTCCTGTACGCACGAGGAGGACTGAGGTAACAGTCCTGTACGCACGAGGACTGTGAGGTAACAGTTCTGTACGCACAAGGAGGACTGAGGGGAGTGTGTGAAGTGTCCCCCCCCCACACACACAGCCCTGACCAGGGAGCTCCAGATAATCCTGGTTCAACGTGGCAGGCCAGGATTATGCCACGCTGGAGGGTTTACAGCCATGGCAACACTCAGACTGAGATGTGAGAGATTACCTCGGGGAGGAATGTGTTCAAATAATTAAGTGTTATGAAAGACATAACATGGTAGTGCAGCTGTTTACCAGAGAGGAGGGGGAAGGAAAAGAGAAGGAGAGGGGAAGGAGAAGGAAGAGAGTGTGTGTGTGTGTGCAAGGAGGGAGAGGTGTGTGTGTGTGTGTGTGTGTGTGTGTGTAGGGTAGGGTGGTAAAAACACTGTCTGTTCAGAAGGGATTCCTCACATCTCAACATAGCAGCTAACCTCTGGGGTCTGAGATCCTGGCTTCCACACTATAAAAGGCCTTTAGCACCTCCACAGTCCTGTTTCCAGTGTGGGGGCTGGGAGGCCAGGGACTGGGGGAGTGGGGGCTGGGGGGTCGGGGGCTGGGGGGCGGGGGCTAAGAGGGCAACCTCTCCACCATTCCCAGGCCTCCTCCTAGAGCCAGCTCTCCCAGGCGCAGGACAGGAGACAGGTGTCCCTGAGGACCCAGTGTGACCTCCAGGAGGAACAGCAGAGTGCCCAGCAGCCAGCAGCACTGCAAAGCCTGCAGCTCCACACACTGAGACTCACTAGCCTGTGAACCTCCCTGGTCCCACACCTGGTCCCGCACAGCAGAGCTCAGAGGTTCCACACCAGGGCCAGGAGGATGGTGGACAGACAGGGGGACCTCCTCATTAAAAAGGGCCTTGTCTCCTGGCATTGGGCCAACATCATCTTAAACGCTGTGCAGAATTCCACCTTCACACCAACACCTAGGGGACGGCTGTCAGAAATTAAAAATAAACCGCTTTTTCTGTTTTTGGAGCCGGCCATCTTGATTTATTGTACTCCAAAGAGCCATCAGTGAGGAGGCAGAAGGCATTGCAGGGCTTGAAATTAATTCTAGGGGACACACTGATCTGCATTAAAGTTGAGAATGTGGATGAAATGTAATTGGTTATGTAACGTTGGATAGAACAGTGGACCGGTCATTGTAAGTAGGCAGTGTTGGGTAAGTTACTTTTTTTTTTAATGATAATTTCGGACAGCATGCGTGGTTGCCTGTCGTAGCGTAACACATTTATATGTTTATATCAATATATTGGGGGTGACATTTTGACCAGATTTGAATATTGGGGGGGATGTGTGTATTGTGTCCCCCCAACATGTATTATGATTACGGCCTTGCATCACAGAATTCTACAGTACGCAGCGGTAGCATCTCTTCCTGCAATCTAGTTTACAATATTATTTTTTTGCTCACCTTCAGACACTTTCTGCACTGGCGATGTCAAATCAAGTTTTGCCTGCTTAACAGGTGTTGCTGAGGTGTTATCTGTCATGCCAAAGTAAATTCCTTGTCTGTGCAAACTTTCATGGCGATTAAAACCCTTTCTGATTCTGATGAACATGGATCAATCAAAGTGTTCGTCGATGCTGCCTTGTGAGGTGCTTCAGTAGGGTACTTGTGCTAGCCATAGCCGCATATCGTTTTTTCTCCCCAGGACATAGCTTGCACTTCACATTAATGTTCTTGTCAACCTGTGACAAAAAGGTTAAGTACTAATAGGAATATTTCCATTTGGTAAAACAGGTAGAGCTACTTGTTTCAGCCAAGTCCAAAATCTTCCACTTCAAACCGCTAGAGCCCGCGCTTATGCAGCAAAAACTCACGTCTTCCGTGCAACTGCACTACATCTAACAATTTTAAAGAAGCAGCGTTCACATTTACCCTAAAACGATACAATTTACAGTATGTAATTCAAGTAACTGTAATTAAATTACCTACAAATTTACAGTAATCCCTTACTTTACTTTTTCAGTGGATAAGTAATTTAATTACAATAACATGTAACGCGTTACACCCAACACTGGTAGTAGGTTAATGAGTGAGCGTTTTGTAAAGAAATGAAAACAGGTTGCACCATAACAAGAATTTTCACTCGTACAAATGCTCCCAAATATATTTTGAGGTGGCACAGACACTTTCGGGAGCATATGCAACCCTGATGCAATGTTGTGGGGGAATGAATACAGTCCTCCCAGCCAGACGTCTGCAGGAGACTCTACAGTGCAGCAATGTGGGGGCAACTGGTGCTCTGAGCTGCAGGAGACTCTACAGTGCAGCGATGTGGGGGCAACTGGTGCTCTGAGCTGCAGGAGACTCTACAGTCCAGCGATGTGGGGGCAACTGGTGCTCTGAGCTGCAGGAGACTCTACAGTGCAGCGATGTGGGGGCAACTGGTGCTCTGAGCTGCAGGAGACTCTACAGTGCAGCGATGTGGGGGCAACTGGTGCTCTGAGCTGCAGGAGACTCTACAGTGCAGCGATGTGGGGGCAACTGGTGCTCTGAGCTGCAGGAGACTCTACAGTGCAGCGATGTGGGGGCAACTGGTGCTCTGAGCTGCAGGAGACTCTACAGTGCAGCGATGTGGGGGCAACTGGTGCTCTGAGCTGCAGGAGACTCTACAGTGCAGCGATGTGGGGGCAACTGGTGCTCTGAGCTGCAGGAGACTCTACAGTGCAGCGATGTGGGGGCAACTGGTGCTCTGAGCTGCAGGAGACTCTACAGTGCAGCGGTGTGGGGGCAACTGGTGCTCTGAGCTGAAGGAGACTCTACAGTGCAGCGATGTGGGGGCAACTGGTGCTCTGAGCTGCAGGAGACTCTACAGTGCAGCGATGTGGGCCAGAAACACCTGCTAGGGCCAGAAACACCTGCTAGGTCCAGAAACACCTGCTAGGTCCAGAAACACCTGCTAGGTCCAGACACACCACAGCAGACTACAGAGCAAGAAACACAGTTGCTTTCTTCACCTAAACTCATCTACCTACACGCCTCTGTACCTACACATTCTGGCTAAAGTCTTGGTCAAGCATAATGCAGAGATGCTGAGATAACAGCGTGAACTCACAGAGGCTGACTGTGACTGACAGATTCTTGGGCAGCATGACTTAGCCGACTTAGATCTAATCGGACCATTTAAAAAGTGTTATAATTTTTTTCTGGGTACAAACTGCTTCTGAGCAGTAATAATTTACTAACCAAATCAAGGGCGATTAGAGGTTTTAAAAAACTGTATAAAGCTGAGAGATTAAGAGACCAGTAAAAGACTGAGAGAAGCAGACTGGCTGTCTGATACATGATTTGGACTGCAGAACTGACAACGTTCCAGGAGGCTTCTGGAGACAGGCTAGTGGAGGCAGGCTAGTGGAAGCAGGGTTCTGGAGGCAGGCTAGTGGAAGCAGGGTTCTGGAGGCAGGCTAGTGGAGCCAGGCTAGTGGAAGCAGCGTTCTGGAGCCAGGACAGTGGGGGCAGGCTAGTGGAAGCAGGGTTATGGAGCCAGGCTAGTGGAGGCAGGTTAGTGGAAGCAGGGTTATGGAGGCAGGCTAGTGGAGGCAGGCTAGTGGAGGCAGGCTAGTGGAGGCAGGCTAGTGGAAGCAGGGTTATGGAGCCAGGCTAGTGGAGGCAGGTTAGTGGAAGCAGGGTTATGGAGGCAGGCTAGTGGAGGCAGGCTAGTGGAGGCAGGCTAGTGGAGGCAGGCTAGTGGAAGCAGGGTTATGGAGCCAGGCTAGTGGAGGCAGGTTAGTGGAAGCAGGGTTATGGAGGCAGGCTAGTGGAGCCAGGCTAGTGGAAGCAGGGTTATGGAGCCAGGCTAGTGGAGGCAGGCTAGTGGAGGCATGGTTCTGCTGATCAGGATTTCCTGGTCCCCAGCAAGCGGTGGGGAGGGGGGGGGAGGAGGGAGGAGGGGGGTCCCATTAGACACAGGGGCCATTTGTGAGCT
This sequence comes from Hypomesus transpacificus, assembly GCF_021917145.1. Lineage (NCBI taxonomy): Eukaryota > Metazoa > Chordata > Actinopteri > Osmeriformes > Osmeridae > Hypomesus > Hypomesus transpacificus. The sequence continues at coordinate 9,455,147 of NC_061073.1, forward strand.
AAACGAGATTGGAACTTAAGAGGCAAGCTTTGTCTGACCTTTCACTGGCCGCTTTGCTGCAGTAATCAGAATGTGTCAGGATGGAGCTGCTGACCTCTAAACACCCCCTTCTCTGTCTCAGAGAGAGGAGGGGGAGAGAGAGACAGAGGGGGCAGAGAGAGACAGAGGGGGAGAGAGAGACAGAGGGGGAGAGAGAGACAGAGGGGGCAGAGAGAGACAGAGGAGGGAGGAGAGAGAAGGGAGGGGGAGAGGCAGTGCAAAGCTGAACTGGGGAAAACAGAAGTGGAGAGGTTGTTCTGATGTGAGAGTAGACAGAGGGCCGGACCAGATCACAGGGAATATTACAGATCAAAAAGCTTCTTTCTCTGAGGGTGTGTTGTGAGCTAGTGTGAATGTTTTTATGTTCTGGCAGTGTGTGTGTGTCTGGTGTCTGAGGGCAGCAGGACACATCAAGATGACATTCCTCTGGGGGGGGGGGGGGGGACTAGGTCTGCACCGCCCCACCTCTTCTGCAGTTTCCCTCTAAGATACACACACACCAACCTCAATGAGAGGAAGAGTGAAGAGAGCGAGTGGGAAGAGTGTGTTTTGTCTGCCTCCCCCCCTGAGTCACTCCCTACCTCCCCCCCTGAGTCACTCCCTACCTCCCCCTCTGAGTCACTCCCTACCTCCCCCCCTGAGTCACTCCCTACCTCCCCCTCTGAGTCACTCCCTACCTCCCCCTCTGAGTCACTCCCTACCTCCCCCCCTGAGTCACTCCCTACCTCCCCCTCTGAGTCACTCCCTACCTCCCCCTCTGAGTCACTCCCTACCTCCCCCCCTGAGTCACTCCCTACCTCCCCCTCTGAGTCACTCCCTACCTCCCCCCCTGAGTCACTCCCTACCTCCCCCTCTGAGTCACTCCCTACCTCCCCACCTGAGTCACTCCCTACCTCCCCCTCTGAGTCACTCCCTACCTCCCCCTCTGAGTCACTCCCTCCCCTCCCCCCCTCCAGCAGGCCTGGATAACCATGGGCCGCCTGGTTAAGGAATGTGCTGCAACAATAGCAGCAGTCACACTGGGCACACAGCAGGGGGAGGAGAGGAAGTGAGGAGAGAGCGAGGTCTGACAAGAGAGCGAGGTCTGACAAGAGAGAGAGCGAGGTCTGAGGAGAGAGGGCAAGGTCTGAGAAGAGAGCGAGGTCTGAGAAGAGAGCGAGCGAGGTCTGAGGAGAGAGAGAGCGAGGTCTGAGAGGTGAGGGCGAGTTCTGAGAAGAGAGCGAGGTCTGAGAAGAGAGCGAGCGAGGTCTGAAGAGAGAGCAAGCGAGGTCTGAGAGGAGAGGGTGAGGTCTGAGAGGAGAGCGAGGTCTGAGGAGAGAGAGAGCGAGGTCTGAGAAGAGAGAGAGCGAGGTCTGAGGAGAGAGCGAGGTCTGAGGAGAGAGAGAGCGAGGTCTGAGAAGAGAGAGAGCGAGGTGTGAGGAGAGAGAGAGCGAGGTCTGAGGAGAGAGAGAGCGAGGTCTGAGGAGAGAGAGAGCGAGGTCTGAGAAGAGAGAGAGCGAGGTCTGAGGAGAGAGAGAGCGAGGTCTGAGAAGAGAGAGAGCGAGGTCTGAGGAGAGAGAGCGAGGTCTGAGGAGAGAGAGAGCGAGGTCTGAGGAGAGAGAGAGCGAGGTCTGAGGAGAGAGCGAGGTCTGAGGAGAGAGCGAGGTCTGAGGAGAGAGCGAGGTCTGAGGAGAGAGAGCGAGGACTGAGGAGAGAGCGAGGTCTGAGGGGAGAGAGAGCGAGGTCTGAGGAGAGAGACAGCGAGGTCTGAGAAGAGAGAGAGCGAAGTCTGAGGAGAGGAGAGCGAGGTCTGAGAGGAGAGAGAGCGAGGTCTGAGAAGAGAGAGACCGAGGTCTGAGGAGAGAGAGCGAGGTCTGATGAGAGAGCGAGGTCTGATGAGAGAGCGAGGTCCGTCACGCTGGTAAGAGCAGGATTTGAGTGCTGTCGTCCCACCAGCTCCAGGACTGTGAGAGCACTGCAGTCGGCTGTTTCACAGGCAGCACACCCTCCCAGACACCCTCCCCCACAGCCCCTCTCCTCCTCCGCAGAGACAGCAGATCCAAAAATACCTCCTCATTAAAGTGGCTGCAGGAGCAGGTTACAGGATATCTGGGTAATAAGGGCCGGGATGAGACTCACTATCACTCTGAGTCACATGAAAGAAAATACTTTTTCAGTAAAAAAAAGATAATCTCATCTGAATCCACTGCAGAGGCATGATTGAGTGCTAAAGCAGAGAGCGGCCTGCTCGTCTGGAATGAAGGGTCATGTTTAGAGAACATGACATTTACAGAGACAGGTGTGGAGAGACTTGCAGAAGCAGCTCCTCACTGGAACATCTTTACACCTTCTGTTCAGGTAACCCAGGGTTTCTGACATTTAGAAACTAAATTAAACAAAAAATGACTAATGCTAAACCAGCACATGTTAGAAGTACTGAGCCGCCTCAGTACTGAAGCAGACAAACAGGCAAACAGGCGACCAGTGACACCTGTGCAAACAAGCGACCAGATACACCTGTGCAAACAGGCAACCAGTAACACCTGTTCAAACAAGCGACCAGTGACACCTGTTCAAACAGGCAACCAGTAACACCTGTTCAAACAGGCGACCAGTGACACCTGTTCAAACAAGCGACCAGTAACACCTGTTCAAACAGGCAACCAGTAACACCTGTTCAAACAGGCAACCAGTAACACCTGTTCAAACAGGCGACCAGTGACACCTGTTCAAACAAGCGACCAGTGACACCTGTTCAAACAGGCAACCAGTAACACCTGTTCAAACAGGCAACCAGTAACACCTGTTCAAACAAGCGACCAGTAACACCTGTTCAAACAGGCAACCAGTAACACCTGTTCAAACAAGCGACCAGTGACACCTGTTCAAACAGGCGACCAGTAACACCTGTTCAAACAGGCGACCAGTGACACCTGTTCAAACAAGCGACCAGTGACACCTGTTCAAACAGGCGACCAGTAACACCTGTTCAAACAGGCAACCAGTAACACCTGTTCAAACAGGCGACCAGTGACACCTGTTCAAACAAGCGACCAGTGACACCTGTTCAAACAGGCAACCAGTAACACCTGTTCAAACAAGCGACCAGTAACACCTGTTCAAACAGGCAACCAGTAACACCTGTTCAAACAGGCAACCAGTAACACCTGTTCAAACAAGCGACCAGTAACACCTGTTCAAACAGGCAACCAGTAACACCTGTTCAAACAGGCAACCAGTAACACCTGTTCAAACAAGCGACCAGTAACACCTGTTCAAACAGGCAACCAGTAACACCTGTTCAAACAGGCAACCAGTAACACCTGTTCAAACAAGCGACCAGTGACACCTGTTCAAACAGGCGACCAGTAACACCTGTTCAAACAGGCGACCAGTGACACCTGTTCAAACAAGCGACCAGTGACACCTGTTCAAACAGGCAACCAGTAACACCTGTTCAAACAGGCAACCAGTAACACCTGTTCAAACAGGCGACCAGTAACACCTGTTCAAACAGGCAACCAGTAACACCTGTTCAAACAGGCGACCAGTAACACCTGTTCAAACAAGCGACCAGTAACACCTGTTCAAACAGGCAACCAGTAACACCTGTTCAAACAGGCAACCAGTAACACCTGTTCAAACAAGCGACCAGTGACACCTGTTCAAACAGGCGACCAGTAACACCTGTTCAAACAGGCGACCAGTGACACCTGTTCAAACAAGCGACCAGTGACACCTGTTCAAACAGGCAACCAGTAACACCTGTTCAAACAGGCAACCAGTAACACCTGTTCAAACAAGCGACCAGTAACACCTGTTCAAACAGGCAACCAGTAACACCTGTTCAAACAAGCGACCAGTGACACCTGTTCAAACAGGCGACCAGTGACACCTGTTCAAACAAGCGACCAGTGACACCTGTTCAAACAGGCGACCAGTGACACCTGTTCAAACAGGCGACCAGTGACACCTGTTCTAGGAGCCGTTGAGAGGGTAAGAAGAAAACTGGTGTTTGTAGAAAAAACTCATATTGTTCAAAAGATTACAGGCTGCTGTAGAACAACATAGAGACATTAAAATAATGACCAGAAGCGGATTTCAGGGAATTTATGACCGAGAGTGGCTCTCATCAACCCATGCAATCACCCGCTGACATGGTGGAGAGACAACCCCATCTCAGGGCTGGATGCCTTGGTACAGCACCCAGATGTGTAAACAGGGCAGAGGCATGCAAGGTTGTGACCAGCAGGAGAGCTGTGAGGAGGGTTCAGATGCTAGCGACGGTCCAGATACGGCCTCTAGCTGGGAACCCTCTCGCCCACACAGCCTCTGCTAAATGACTCAATGTAAATGTAGAGCTGGTCAGTATTGAAGTTGTTGCATGTATCAATACCGCCGTAAGAGATTTATTCCAAGGAACAGGTCCTTGTGATGAGATAGACATGCATGTGTCATTTCCATCGCTGTGTAAACTAAAGACATCCTCCAGTGTTTTCCACACATAGACTAATTTGTGGCGGTGCGCCACAGAATCAACACCGGCCGCCACACATTGCGTTTCGTAAACATTTTTTTTTATCGCTATTTAGGTAAAAACACGCAGCGTATTCGTTCAGCTGCATTTCCTTTCCCTGCTCTCCCTCCGTCTCTTTCACGCACGCGTCTTTCTCACATACACACACAGTCACTACGTCAGCACACGTTAGCAACGATGCATACGCCGTTCTAGTGAGACCGACAGCTACATCAGCGAGCCTTCAGCATTAGTGCCGTAGCTAAAGGTCTAGGAAAGTTGAGGCTACTTTTCGCTAGGTACCGACGGACATGTCTTAATCGAAGGTTCCCCTTCGTTGTTTTGGTGAGAAGTTTCAAGAGCTAGCTACTTACCCGGCGTCATGGAGCCGACCAGTTAAATAGTTATTTAGCACCCTGTATGCAGCGTCGCTACCTGCATATGCAGAAATTATTTGTTTGTTGTTGTTGATTGATTTTGTGAATTATTTCGACCCCCCCCCGGTCTGACATGAAACAACACCCCCCCCCCCCCCCCCCCCCCCCCCCCGCCACATATAGCTTTCTAATCTGTGGGAAACACTGTCCTCCATTATCAAAACAAGCTCGTTCCAGCGGATCAACAAAGCACCAGAACAAGAACTCTTACCTTTTCACTCTTTACTTTCTTCACGTCCCTGCACTCCCCGCTGTCCATGTCTTCAGGCTCACTCTTAATGGCCACCGGCGCCACAACCCCTGTGGCATCTACGGTCATATTCCCAACCTGCTCGGCCGCAACCAAGTCTGTGTTCAGCGAGCCCTCGAAGGGGAGGACGGGGGCCCCAGACTCCTTCTCAGCGTTAGCCACCCCAGCGGCAACTACATCCCCTTTCTCCTTCTTAGTTTTCCCAGCAGCCCCGTCCCTCTCCTTCCTCCCGCAGGGCTGCGTGCGCGAGGCCTTGCTGCTCTTCTCGGGTCCCTTCCCGGTGCTGGCGGCTGCTGGCGGCCCCAGAGCCGCGGGGGGGGCAGTGGGGGCGGGAGGGTCGGCGTGGGGGCGCACCTGGGGGTCCTTCTTGGCCCCGTCTGAGGCTGAGGCCTTGCCACTGTCCTTACAGTTCTTACTGCGCTTAGATCTGGGTTTGCCATCCTTCCCCTGGGCGGAGGGTACGGGGGTAACAAAGGTAATGTTCTCGGGGAGCCCGGCCACCGCAGCAGCAGGGCCCGCCAGCCCCCCGCCATCCTTACTGACCGACATCTCTAGTTTGTCTTTCTCCAAGTCAGCGTCAAGGTCAATGATCAGATTTCCAACACCGATGTCCCACTCATCACCACTGTCGTAAGTGTCCACTGCGTTTGAGTCCACACCTTTCCCTCCTGCAGTGACACTGCTTAGGGACATCTTAGTGCCAGCGGCCCAGCTGTGCCCCGGGGGTTGGCCTCCTCAGAGGACACGCTCGCACTCAGGGCTGTCTCTCCCCCTGCCCGCTCACCCACATCTTGGCCTGTAAACCAGACAACACATGGTTAGAGAATGCTGCCACGGTCACACTGATGATGCGTTTAGCATAGCAACATAACTGGTATGTGAGCTAAACATGAGAAAATGGGGTTATCGTTAGCTTGAAACAGATTTTCCTTGGGCCTTGTATGTAGTGTGATGGTAGCTAATGGTAATTTAACGGAACCCATTCTTTTCTGTCTGATACGGTAGTGATGACTAGGGTCCAGTTGGAGAACAGACCAGCCACGTGGCCACACCACGTGTGATGAACAGACTCGTCTAGAAACCAGGGTCAGAGAGAGCAGAGAGGCACCATGTGCCACAAAACTAATTACCTCCCATGATGCACTTTTGACAATACTGACACTTAAAATATGTGTCCTTGGGCAAGGCACTTCACCCTACTTGTCTCGGGGAATGTCCCTGTACTTACTGTAAGTGGCTCAGAATAAGAGTGTCTGCTAAATGACTAAATGGAATGGAATGGAATAAACATACTACCTTATTTCGTTTTTTAGGAGCTGCTAAAATAAAAAACTGTTCTTGTGTGATTTTGTGGGAATTTTTGAAACTTTCTAAATGATCAAGTCATCGGCACAAGGGCGCCTCTCAAGCCTTTCCACAACACTGGGTTGGTAACTACTTGTGTGTCAGAAAAGCAGCATCTCTTTCACACTCCTCTCTTCAACCTCCCTGCCCCTGTACACAATGACAGGCCTTTCAGACAGCACACAGAGAGAGAGGTGGAAAAGGAGGGGGTAGGTTCCCCTACCTGACACAGTTTCGGGTGTAAGCTGTAGAACAGGCTGTCATGGCATTATTGACTTATCACACATGCTAATTAAACCCTTGGCAATGTGTGAGAAGCTAAACTCTAAACTACAATTCAATGATTCCATTCATTTCTAACAATGAGGAGGGTAAGGCTGTTTGACACATGATCCCGTCTGATTCACATATGAGCTTAAACAAAGCAAGGACATGGCCTTCTGGTCCATCAACTAGACAGACACAAATTTGACATAATACTTTGGTCCCCAAATATTTTTTTATTGTGGTGTACATGTCATGACACAAATAACAGGATGAAGATAGGAAGTGTTTGAAGACTGGGCTGGATGAGCCTGAGGTGTGTGTGTGTGTGCTTCTGAGTGTCGCCACTCAGCCCTTCTGTAGGCGCTCGCTGGACAGCGAAATGCCCTGGCGAAGCTTGATTGGCTGAGAAGCCAGATGGTCAGACAGGGGAGAATAACTCCGGTAGTCTGGTCTAATCCTTCAGTTAGTCACACAGCTCGGGCCAACAGATCTGCTTCAGTTCCCGCCAAACACAACCACAAGCACAAAGATTTATGAGGACACAAAGACATGAGCTGCCAGACACCTTCACATTAACAACTGGCCAGCTGAAGTTCAGACTCTAAATGACCCTGTTTATTCTGAAGCCTTAAAACAGAACGCCAGAGCTAATCTGAGAACTGCCTTTCTAGTGAACGGCCACTAATTCCAGATTTAATTAAACAAACCGTAGTCTGAGGATTTCAGCGGGATCGCCGCACATGATTACAACATGATTACAAAATGTCAGTTTGTTTCATCATCTTTCCAGAAGCAGCCTCATGACCCAACTTTCTACCAGTGTTTCCAACACATAGACAAATTTGTGGCGGTGCGCCACACAATCAACACCGGATGCCACATATTGTGTTTCGTTATTTATTTATTTTTTGCTTTTTAAAACACGCAGCATATTCGATCAGCTGCATTTTCTTTCCCTGCTGTCCTTCTGTCTCTCAAAAAAATCACACATATACACCAGATTATCCTAATAAAGTCTGGCCTACTTCCACAACCTTTCAATTTTCAAAAGTGTTTTAGACAAAACTGAAATAAATTGCTAATTTCTGAAAATAGCATTAAATCCACGCTAATACTAATAACTTTTCCAAAATTGTGTGCCTGTTTGTGCACATTCAGAAAATATTTTGCACTGTGAATTTTCACTGTCAGTTCTGTTTTTGAATAAAGGGTTGGAAATTAATGCTTTTTTGTTTTTTGATCCGATTAATCAATTAATCGAATAAAGAATCAACAGATTAATCAATTACTAAAATAATCGTTAGTTGCAGCCCTAATTGTGACATTTATAGAAAAAGAAACGTTTCAAATTTTGATTAGTCAATTTTCAGAAGTGCTAGTCTTGGTCGACCAAAGAAAATCTTAGTCAGGGACATCCCAACAATAATGACGCTTTATTTCAGTATATCACTTAATAATTTAAACAACTCGCTACTCTTATGTGTCTCCACAAGTATCTCTGCAATATGATCATCAACCCATATTTGCTGAAGAGCCTTCACTTCATCATTCCCCCACGCTTTCCCTCAACTAATTTCGCTGCTAATGAGTGGCACTGCTGTCTCCGCCAAGTTTAAATTCTTTTTTCAACCCACAATGCACTACATTTTGGTTTGCTTCCTGGAATAAGTCAATATCAATGTTCCTTCTAAGCTGCGCGCCTGCGCGGCCGCCCAGACCAGTTGAAGGACCCGCGCACTAGATTTTCCAGACCGCCCACAAAATAAAATCTGTATTATTTTTTGATATAATTATTTTATAAAACCAATAAATGTTCAGTTGATGGGCGAAATGCGGCGAAGCCCACTTCATACATTTCAATGTCACTCTAGACGCAGGCTTTTAACAAAACAACGACACTGGCGCTCTGCTCAAGCTTTGACTGGTAACGAAAATCAGACACGTTACCTTTACAGGCGAAGAGCGTAGGTTTGCGTAGGGCCCATAGGGACTAGTCACGACCAAAGTTTGGGAAAGATACAATTGTCCCCACCAATATTTTGAAAATTTTCGGGGGGAAAAAATTGCACATATATTTGCAAAACTCAGTTGCATTATTATCTTTACTATGATGTCTTCGTCTTGCTCAAGTTACTGCTGCCATTTAACCAGGAGGCATATGCGCATCCTGTTTTACGCCTGCTTTTAACAGGCGGATCATTTTTCACCGCAAAATAGAGTTGCGCTTTCACAGGAGGTTTTTGTACATACTGCGGAATACATAATTGGGCGCACTTTACGCATCCCCTCCCATCTCTTTATGGGAAACTCCCAGTTTCCCCTTGACTCTCCCGTAAATGCATATGCATGACATGGAAAAGCACAATTTGCCATTTTCAGTTCCCGCGACAGACAGTCTGCGCTTTTACCTCAGTGCGGCATGTTTGTACATACCTCGCCATGCATTTAACGTGCATGCTGCGTAACAAATATGCCTGAAGTGGGCGCAAAAGCGTTAGTACATGAGGCCCTGTGCGTCTGCAGCTCCACCACCTCCAGAAGCGGCTGCTGCATGTTGGTTGAGATGCGGTGGGCGTCTTGCACCGAGCGTGTGAGAAATAAATATGAACACGTCGAGCAGCACCAGGCAATGGAGCCGTCAGGCCAAATACTGTCCTACCTGACGTCACAATGCCGTTCTGAAGCAAGGACGCGTCCGTCGCTATGGCGACCTTAAATTCCTGAGATATCTACGCGTGCTAGCAGGTAAACTGTCATGGTTGATATACTGGTTACTAGGTAGGAAGTTTTGTATTTAGGCTTATTTAAACCAGTTTATTCTACTCTAAGATTTAAAGTTTTTACTCGTTCAACATTCCCTAGACAGCAACGCGCACAGGTAGAATACTATACGTGTTGCCTTCCCGGTTTGTAAAAATTTATGCTAAATCTGTATTTTTTTCCACGAAAAACAACTAGCTAGCACTAGCTATCGAAGGAGTGAAAACTTTAAATTGTAGAGTAGAATAAACTGGTTTAAATAAGCCTAAATACAAAACTTCCTACCTAGTAACCAGTATAGCAACCATGACAGTTTCCTGCTAGCACGCGTAACTATCTCAGGAATTTAAGGTTTGCATAGCGACGAACGCATCCTTGCTTCGGAATGGCATTGTGATGTCAGGTAGGACACTATTTGGCCCTAGGACACTATTTGGCCTGACAGAGCCAATGATCTCACGAGAAGTACATATACACAGGCACTGCTTTAGTTTTCTAAAGAGCTGACATGAAGCCCTGCATGACTACAGGAGAAGAGTCTAAAGAGCTGACATGAAGCCCTGCATGACTACAGGAGAAGAGTCTAAAGAGCTGACATGAAGCCCTGCATGACTACAGGAGAAGAGTCTAAAGAGCTGACATGAAGCCCTGCATGACTACAAGAGAAGAGTCTAAAGAGCTGACATGAAGCCCTGCATGACTACAGGAGAAGAGTGACTGACACTTTCTTTAGCCCTTATTAGATCTGCAGGGTTCCCCTCAACTCTCCCTGGAACAATCAGCACAAATCAACACAAATACCTGTGTACTTTAGTACTCATCTGACATAGGATTTCCACAACTAGAAAAGGGCTTTGGATGGAGACGAGTATTGAAAATAACAGCAGTGTAGTGTTACCTTAGCAACTAGACTCTGCTCATGGTTCAGCCTCCCACCCCCCCAAAAAAAGTAGGATATGAAAGATCTCACAGACAGATGTTGTCCTTGGCACAAAAGTAAAATGCCTCACTCAACTGTCATTGATGTGGAGGCCGCTTGGAGATAGTTTTGACAACAGCCGTGGTGAGAAGGTTGCCTGTTTTTGCTCACTGAGCATGCCACCTTCACTTTACAACAAAGTCTGTGTTCGTGTGTGCTTGTGTGAACAGTAATTGGGGTACGCTCAAGAGCTTTCACAAGCATATGGCACACGTTTCGTTCCACTGATCTCTCCACATCAAACATTTTCCTTTTAATACATCCCATTCCGGCAGATCATTCCTTTTTATCCACCGTACCTCTATGGAAAAAGATTCCCGCTAGAATACCATGATGCAGCAAAAGCCTGGCATCTATTTAATCCAGGAGGGCTGTGTGCCTGGCTGCGAGCAGGGCTCAGCAGCTAGCAGGGCTCAGCAGTAAGCTGGGCTCAGCAGATAGCAGGGCTCAGCAGATAGCAGGGCTCAGCAGTGAGCAGGGCTCTGCAGAGAGCAGGGCTCAGCAGTGAGCAGGGCTCAGCAGTGAGCAGGGCTCAGCAGTGAGCAGGGCTCAGCAGCGAGCAGCGCTCAGCAGTGAGCAGGGCTCAGCAGCAAGCAGGGCTCAGCAGCGAGCAGCGCTCAGCAGTGAGCAGGGCTCAGCAGTGAGCAGGGCTCAGCAGTGAGCAGGGCTCTGCAGAGAGCAGGGCTCAGCAGTGAGCAGGGCTCAGCAGCGAGCAGCGCTCAGCAGAGAGCAGGGCTCAGCAGTGAGCAGGGCTCAGCAGCGAGCAGGGCTCAGCAGAGAGCAGGGCTCAGCAGCGAGCAGGGCTTAGCAGCGAGCAGGGCTCAGCAGAGAGCAGGGCTCTGCAGTGAGCAGGGCTCAGCAGCTAGCAGGGCTCAGCAGCTAGCAGGGCTCAGCAGAGAGCAGGGCTCTGCAGCGAGCAGGGCTCAGCAGCAAGCAGGGCTGGAGCACAGCCTGGCCTCGCCACATCAGTCAGTCACAGAAACCCTGGTGGCTGGCTGGGCTGCTGCTGCTCTGTAAATAACGTCTCTAAACTAATTTAGCTTTCCCTGCCACATGCCAGTGAGCCGTAGGAGTGAACAGGGAGGGGAGGCAGCAGAGAGCCTGGGCAGGCAGGCCCCCAGCCCCTCCCTCCACACGAAGGGCCTAATTAACACAGGCATTCACAGCGGTTGCCTCCATCTGATGAGAAACGTGGAAGGAAAATGAAGCAGCGAAGGAGGGAGATGACAGACGGGGGGTCAGATCGATTCCTACTGCAGTTCTGACAGCCTCTCTTTGGTGCTTGCAGAAACCAGCGAGAAAACAGGCAACATGATGAGCAGCAGGAGAAAACAAGAGATTACACACAGAACTCTGACCCCATTGAGGGGAGTCTCTCTGCTTGTCTGCTGCGCTGTCTTTTAGTTTTAATTCCCCCGTCACTGCAAAGTAATTGAGGATCTCAAATAAAGAATGGGTTTCAAAGCCTGTTGGCTGAGAGAGAGAAAGTGACAGGCTCTGTGTGAATCAAAGAGAGCTCTGTGAAGAGGCCTGGGGGGGGGGGGGGGGGGGGGGGGGGGGGGGGGGGGGGGGGGGGGGGGGGGGCAGCACTTCCTCTTGGTTAGATTAGGTGTTACATTAGATGAAAGCACTGCAGCTGTTTTTATCTTCCCTTCTGGGTCTTTTCCCCCTCCTCCTGAGAGAGCGTGTGGAGACCTCAGAAGGCAGAAGCAGCCCTGTGGCCCGAGAGAGGGGTGATCCAACTTGTGTTTGGAGATGATGTCACCCTGAGTGATCCAGGCAGTGCTCCGACTTCCGGCTCTGACTGCTCTGCTATTGACTGAGGCTGCCAGCAAGCCTGCTAGCAAACACTCACTGAACCCAAACAGGTAGCTTCGCCCGCCGGCATTCTTCAGCTCTCATTAGGGGAGACAGGCAGCTCCCATGCAGCCCCCAGGACGCCTGCCAGGCTAGTAAGTCACCAGGTTTCACCCTCAGCCCATTGGAGCTGCCACCTCCAGCTGCCAACCTAGCAGCTGCAGGTGAACCTCTCTGTGGCCTGGCCAGGGCTGGGGGGGCAGCTGTACTGTCTGGGGAGGCCGTGTTGCCCTGGTAGTCACTTCAGAAGAATCAGACAAAACAGTAACACTACCTGTACTGAACAGGAAGAGCACAGTAAGAGGGTTCACAGCCCATGCCAGGGTAAAAGCTTTGATGCGCTTATGTGTATGTTTGGATCAGCATCATTCATCAAATCCTGTCCTGGGGTTGGCTCACAATAGCACAGTTAACCTGCCAGGGGGAACTGGCATTTTGCCTACGCTACAATTAGTTCATGGATATTGTTTTTAACATTTTAATGAAGGATTAACCTTCTCTGGTCTGGAGTGTGGTGTTCGCTTCGCCGAATGCCCACGTGAGCAGCTGACGGACTGTAGGGAAATTTGAAAAGGTGATGTTCTAGTAAATGATTTCCCAATTCATCCACAGCACTCTATTCTTCAGCATTCACACCTCTCTCTCACTGAATCAATATTTCATGTACAAGAAAGCTGCAAAGCTTTTCCCTCTGGAAAGGGAGTGAATTCCAGCAGTAATTTGTCATTTCAATAACGCCGGGCCAAAAGAGAACTGTTTCCACACGAGTATCCATGGCAACAGACTCGCGGAATAAGAAATTCCATTTTGATCCCAATTTCGCATCATGCCAGTCGTGATCAAAGCCTGTACAATAGAAGATGGACAAAAATGTCCCTAGTCTTGATAACATAGCCTGGGGATCAGACACTGCATGGGCTCTGTGATTGACACCTTTAGGGCAAAGAGAGATATCCTCCAGCCATGCAGATAACCACTCCATAAAAGATATCCTCCAGCCATGCAGATAACCACTCCATAAGACATATCCTCCAGCCATGCAGATAACCACTCCATAAAAGATATCCTCCAGCCATGCAGATAACCACTCCATAAGACATATCCTCCAGCCATGCAGATAACCACTCCATAAAGGATATCCTCCAGCCATGCAGATAACCACTCCATAAAGGATATCCTCCAGCCATGTAGATAACCACTCCATAAAAGATTTCCTCCAGCCATGCAGATAACCACTCCATAAGAGATATCCTCAAGCCATCCAGATAACCACTCCATAGAGGATATCCTTCAGCCATGCAGATAACCACTCCACAAGAGATATCAGTGTTTCCCACAGATTAGAAATCTAATTGTGGCGGGGAGGGGGTGGGGGTTGTCAGACCGGGGGGGAGGTCGTAATAATTCCTTCGTTAATAATTCGTTACACAGTTAATTTGTTAATAATTTGTTACATTAAATATTAATCCAAAATGATTCACACCTTCACAAAATTAACAACAACTAACATATCATTTCTGCATTATGCATGTAGCAACGCTAGTGCTAAACAACTATTTAACTGGTCGGCTCTGGACTTGACGCCGGGTAAGTAGCTAGCTAGCTCTTGAGACTTCTCACCAAAAGAACGAAGGGGAAACTTCGAGTACTTTAAGTCACTCTGGATAAGAGCGTCTGCTAAATGTAAATGTGAGTAAGGTACCTATCGAAAAGTAGCCTCAACTTTCCTCGACTTTTAGCTACGGCACTAATGCTGAAGGCTCGCTGATATAGCTGTCGGTCTTACTAGTAGAACGGCATATGTATGCATTGTTGCTAACGTGTGCTGACGTTGTGACTGTGTGCATATGTGAGAAAGATGCATGAGTGACAGAGACGGATGGAGAGTAGGGGAAAGGAAATGCAGCTGAACGAATACGCTGCGTGTTTTAACCTAAATAGCGATAAAAAAAAATGTTTTACCAAACGCAATATGTGGCGGCCGGTGTTGATTGTGTGGCGCACCGCCACAAATTAGTCTATGTGTGGGAAACACTGGATATCCTCCAGCCATGCAAATACCCACTCCATAATAGATATTCTCCAGCCATGCAGGTAACCACTCTAGGGCTGCAACAACTAATCGATTAAAATCGATTATTAAAAGCGTTGGCAGCTAATTTAATTATCGATTTGTTGTGTCGCGCGATTATTACGCCACTCAATATGTCACAGACTTAAGAGTATAAAAAAAAAAAGTTTAGTTGAGTGCAGAGGTGGAGGAAAGACCAACGGAGAGACATTGTTGAGTAACGTTGTTCTGAAACACATAGCGGAGGCAGAGAAATCAGTACGACCCAAGTCATCCAAGGTGTGGGAGCATTTCACACTAAATACATCGAAACAGTGTGTTAATTGACCGAGGTGAAGTTAGTTTCATATTCGACATTCGTCTCACATTCGGAAGACGCTACTTTGGAGCATTGCGTTAGGGACCGGGTGAAAACAAACCATACCATTTTGAAAAATGTTATAATATTTTTGGGATATAAAACCTCAAACAGACTCCAGAGTATCTTAACAATGTCTGGTATACTTCCACAGGTTGTCCTTGTCCATGAGGTTTGGTCTTCGCATCGGACCAGCTGGCTGAAAGCGGAATTCCCATATCTCTTTAAATACCCTGCTTGACCTTTTTGGTGTAAAACTTTTGTTGTAGGATTAACCGAACTATAAAATGTTGAACTTTGTGACATTCCCTTTTTCCCTTCCGAAAAAAATGCATGGAATTTTCTACAATTATGTCTCGATTTTCCCCAAAAAAATAAACGTACCATCCAAAATAAGAACTTGCCGGGTGGATTTTTCGGCAAAAAAAAATAAACGTACCGGTACGTTTATTTGGGAGATAAGAGTATGTGTGTAGGGATGTCACGAGAACCGATACTTACGATACCTTTCGATGCTAAAATAACAAAACACCGACAATGCCCATTTTTTTGAATTACCGTAAGCACCGTGAGCGCCGATGCCAGATGTTAGCATCGGTGCTGGGCCTCTTCTGGAACAGATGGGGGCAGTATTCATGAGTGTTCCAGTCGACGTTTACATTCAGAAAACCAAGAAGGCAACTGCAGCCGCAGCAATCGCCCCACCTCGACTTGTTTACAACAAAGGCACAAAAAGTCGTGTTTGGAAATAGCCTACTTTGCGTTTCAGGCAGATGACCGTGGCGCTATAATTAATCTGCAGAAGCCACTATGCAGAAGATGCTACCTTGTTCTTCAGATCAAGGGAGGTAATACTTCCAATTTAGCTAAGCAACTGAAAGATCGTCATCCGGATTTGTTTAAAGAATTCAAGGTGAGCCATACCAGAAGAGCAGCACCGACGCTAACATCTGGCATCATACAAAATAAATCAATGTTCGTTGTGGTCGCGGCGAAGTTTTGAATACATCCAAAGAATGCACTTTTTCTGTTTTTTAATCTGTCATACACGTTACTGTACAGGATGTTGGACATGGTGGGCACTAGTGTTACAATGGCTTATGTTATGTACTTAGTTTGGGTTAGCTATGCTGTAGTTTTAACGTTCATGGCTGAATACTCCACTCTGTTGGCCTACAACATTTTATTCACAATTCTAACAAAAAAACGCATTCTGGTAGATTGTTCATATTTGCGCACATGCATGGCTTTCAGGTGGTGAAAAAGATTGCTAGTGTTTCCATCTTTGGCTAGCAAAAATTTGACAACACAACTTAGAGTACTGTTTGTTGGTCAAGGTCGGCTAACTTGAAACCAAACCATTTCCAAACGACAGAAGAAGCCCCCTTATTTTTTAACCAATTCTTCTTCATCAAATCAACCCCACTGGCGTTATTTTCGGACATCATTAACGCTTGCTTACACTTACACTTGCCAACAAAAGCAATTTACTCCGATGAATGTTTGCTTCCTCTGGAGTTGCACTAGCTTGTTTGTTGACTTTCATTGGCTGGCACAATGCGTGCAGCGTCCATGCTTGAATGTTTTTTTAGTAAAATATACTAATTTGTGAACTAGCCCACTAGGCTGTATCACTTGACTTATATTTTATACCAAACAGAAACACTTTACTTAATACATTTAATAATATATTGTGATATCCATGATATGGCTTAATCCATATCATGGCACAACGCCATACCGGTATTCGTGTTCATACCGGTATACCGCCCACCCCTACCTCAGACCCAGCCTCAGACCCAGCCACGCACCCAGCCTTAGACCCAGCCACGCACCCAGCCTCAGACCCAGCCACGCACCCAGCCTCAGACCCAGCCAGTCCCTCCCTGCTCTATCTGGTCGCAGCAGACTGGTGCTGTTTGGGTCAGCAGGGACTCAGGTCTAAGCCACACACTGTGCAGACCTCTACAGAGAAACACTTTCATATCACCCCTTGTGCTGCCAGATAAGCAGCAGAGAAAGAAATAAAACATTTCCTACTGCTTTCATCTCGATTCCCATGGCGCATATAAAGCAGGGCAGTCTGAACACATCGGAGTTCACTCCATCATGATCAGTGGATGAGTCTGGGAGAGAAAAAGGGGAAAAAAGCGATTTGGCAGGCAGAATGAGAGCCCCCCTGGGTAATAGGTTCTCAGAGAGGGAGCGTGCAGTCCCGGCCGCCATGTCACAGATCATTTCCAGGTCGTTTACACACTGCAGCAGGGCTCTGGGCCCCCGGACAAGCCTGCCTCCACAAACCTGACAAGTTGCCAGATTGATTTTCCCGGAAGTGTTAAGCGCAGCTATGGAGAATTTACAGGAGACTCCACCAGAGCGCTGATCTCAGCTGAGCCCAGGCCACTTAAACGTCGCTGCATCCAACCTGAAAGACATTTCCCTTCGGTCATCCGTGTGATCAGCACACACGACTATAGCAACTTAACTGTTCATGAGACAGTATTGACTCTGCAGTCCCTGTATTAACATTAGATAAGTGGGCACATGTGAAATGTTTTGAATGTTCCAGTGTAGTCTAGGATGTGATTAGGATGTGATTAGCCAGTGATCCAGCAAGCAGGTGTTACAAACAGACTTTTTACAAGCATAAGCTACATTTCCCATGAACACTGTTCAACACAGTCTAGCAGGACAGTGTCTCTCTGAACAGTCCTTCCACTGTTCAACACAGTCTAGCAGGACAGTGTCTCTCTGAACAGTCCTTCCACTGTTCAACACAGTCTAGCAGGACAGTGTCTCTCTGAACAGTCCTTCCACTGTTCAACACAGTCTAGCAGGACAGTCTCTCTGAACAGTCCTTCCATCAGCACAGTGGCTCAGTTGTTAGCACTGTCGCCTCACAGCAAGAAGGTCCCTGGTTCGAACCCCGGTCGCTCCCTTTCTCTGTGGAGTTTACATGTTCTCATGTACATGCCTGCGTGGGTTTCCTTCAGGTACTCTGGTTTCCCCCACCATCATAAAGACATGCATTGTGTGAATGAATGTTGGTAATGAATGTTGGTGGTGGTCGGAGGGGCCGTAGGCGCTGATTGGCAGCCACGCTTCTGTCAGTCTGCCCCATGGCAGCTGTGGCTACAGTCAGTCTGCCCCAGGGCAGCTGTGGCTACAGTCAGTCTGCCCCATGGCAGCTGTGGCTACAGTCAGTCTGCCCCATGGCAGCTGTGGCTACAGTCAGTCTGCCCCAGGGCAGCTGTGGCTACAGTTGTAGCTTACCACCACCGGTTTGACTATGAATGAGTGAGTATGAATGGGTGAATGAGAGGCAAACTTTGTAAAGCTCTTTTAGTGCCACTAAGGTAGAAAAGCACTATATAACCCATATGCACCCAGCCGCTAGTCCAAGTACTGGTCCTCTCCAAGTTGGACTACTGCAACTCGCTGCTCGCTGGTCTCCCAGCATGTACAACCCGCCCTCTTCAGAGGATTCAGAATGCAGCGGCCCGCCTGGTCTACAATCTACCCAGACGCTCCCATGTTACCCCCCTCCTCATCTCTCTCCACTGGCTACTGACCTTCCGAGCAGTGAACGGAACTGCACCCAACTACATCAAGTGTCTCCTGCAACCTTGCAACCTTACACCCCCACCCGTCAGCTACGGTTTTCTTCAGACAACCGCCTGGTGGTCCCACCGCTTAAGACCGCCCGGTCCCAACACAACCCCCAAATGGTATGGAACCAGCTCCCCACCTCCATCAGGGACACTGACTGTCTCCTCACCTTCAAGAAAAGGCTCAAGACGCACTTGTTCCGGGAGTTCAACGGCACTTAGGAATGCTTGCCTGGACCTGATGTTAGTTTCCTCCAGGATCACAATGACCCTTTTTGAGAGACTTGTTGCTCTTGTAGGTTAGTTATAACAAAGTTAACTCTTGTACTCGCTGTGAAATATTTTACAGTTGATTGTTCTTCTACAGGTACAGTCTTGCACTTCTTGTGGTTCATGTTGTTTTATTTTGTAACTTGTATAACTGCATGCTCTTACGGGTCTTGATTGCTGATTGCGATGTTTGGGACTACCTCGTTGTTATGATCAGTGACCTATGCTCTTTTGTAAAGCTCTCTCTTGGAAGTCGCTTTGGATAAAAGCGTCTGCTAAATGCATAAATGTAAATCTAAATGCAGTCCATTCCACTGTTCAGGGGAAGCCTGGGGTGGCTCTGTGCTTGCCTGCACTTTGGCTCGTTAGGTGAAAGCTTGTTCTTTCAAGGTTTTCCTACTGAAAGGTAACTCAGGCTCAAAATATAAGCCCATGTTTTAAAAGCAGTGGATTAAAGATCCTATTCACAGACAAGTGCTCTAATTAGGCTTCATAAAACTGCTTCCAGGAATGTTTCAAGTTGAATGCTGGAGAGTTGAGTGAACAGTCACTGGAATTCCGCAAGTCTAAGATATGAGACTTGCAACTTGTCATAACTCAACTACAACTTTAAGAGCTAGGCATGTCTCTAACTGTTGGCTTCTAAAGTGGTGTGAAACAGGCAGAACTCCCATGACCATCATGTAGAGTTACCACACAGGACTGTAAAACATGCCAGGAATGCAAAGGGCCTATATTTGATCATTGTTAGATAAGTAAATCAATTTAAGTTTTTTGTTCCTTTAATAAAATGTATTTAACCTAGTTGTGAAACTCTTCATAACAGGCCAAATCCCTTGATGAGAACAGAAAATAGAGTATTTCTATAAGAGAACCACGACAATCAAAATGGTGTGATGTCAGACATAAACAACATGAGCCCTTGTCTCATAGTCCCAGAGTCCCATCCCAAGCCTGTGCTGAGAATTTGAAATCATTTACAGATTCAACAAGAAATCTGATTAAGATGTTGAGAGCACATGTAAAACAGATGGACCCACTGTTGCACAACAAACAACTGAACATGAACCAACTGCATGAAATCTTCATGGTCAAGTGGACGTTGCAAGAGGAGTTCAATGCCCTTCCAACAACACAGTAGTTATACTGGGGCTAAGGTTAATGTTCACCAGCCCTCCACAGGTAATAAACCCCTGTCACAACTAGAGACCCAGCCCAGTAACAGATATTACACACTTCACACCACACCTTCAGAGAGTTCCAGTCTTTCAAGGGATAATCCCCCGTTCAAGAGTTGAGCATTAAATAAACTGCACAGTCTGTAGAGATCTTGGGACAAGCTGCAATACAGTACATAACAGAAAGTGTTTCATTCTGCAGAAATTGTGTAAATGTTTAATGTAACAAATAACAATTGAGGTGTTATTAACATTTTTATCATTTGTATAATATTACAGCTCCTCTTCGTTGGTCAAAGGCACAAAAATCTTTACCCAGACAAGTGACTTTTGTGCATGGAAAAGTGAAATGTAAATGTACTTGTCCAAAGGACAATGTCCTCTCCTACACCAGTACTCCTGGCTGCAGTCAGTCCCTCTCCTACACCAGTATTCCTGGCTGCAGTCAGTCCCTCTCAAATCACAGGTCCATAACACAGCAGAACACGCTGCAGTCAGGCACTAAATCACAGGGCTGTTTCCTTGGCACACATTATTGATCAATTAAACCCTTAAATGAACTCAGCCTCGGTCCTAAAGGAACAGGCCTCTACTGATTTCCAAATGACCGTAATTCAATAAATCACCTTCACTAACTAGGACTTTCTTCCTCACACCAGCTGGTGAAGCAGGAAGGAAGCTGACCTTACCGTGGGTGGAGGAGCCGGACAGAGAGGTCACAGAGAGGTCATAACAGAGTCCAGAGACCAGGCTGTTGTGGGGCGATTCCAGCACTCTGCATGTTCTGATTAGACTCAAGTGATTACTGATGTCTCTGATGAATGTTTAGAAGCCAGCAAGTGTTGCTTTCCTGCTTAAGAGGACTGAGCTTATTGTACCATTTAATTCACCAGAGATTCACTTTGATCAGCTAAACTAAAGGAAATCCTGTCAAATTTAGAAAAAGGGATTAAGGAAAAAGCCTTTCTCCGGTTTTAGTACTTTACGTCCAATAGTCTGAATGGATTATGAAACTGATTATACAAAAAACTGATCCATAATCAATACTCAGGGAAACGATGTGTTGTAGTCTTCACAGGAGAAGAGATCATCAAGGGATCAACTGTTTACAACTTCCCTGTGATGAGAGAATACAGTCATCATCCTGGGCTGAGTACTATTTAACACTCCAAATGAAAGGTGCCAGCAGAGAGAATTAAAAACTGAACTAAGAATATTCCATGATGTAACACCTAGCTTGGATAATGATGGCCATAGAAGCTCCTATGTCAAACTGTCTTCCTGACTGCAACCCTGTCAGACCTGATGGTGGTCGTTAGGATGTCATCTGCAGTCTAATTTCACTACCGCAACCCTCGCAAAAGCAATCCAGCCCACGGATTGATTTGCCTCGCCTGACCAATTTGCTGCAAATAACATTCAATGGGTGGCAAAACATGTAAAATGTCAAATTGCGAAATTGACTTTCCGCAGACTGGAAGATGAGGGAGGCATCAGTGAGACGATCACTGCTGAAAGGGTAGACCGAGAGTGATCCACAACAACACAAACAGGAAGCTGACGTCCTCCCAGCGTGCACTGCTCCAGCCTCTCCTGCCTCCACACATCGTGACCCAGTTCAGAAGGAGTTTGTAACTGGCCCCTGCAGGGAGCTGCCTCTATGAACGAGCCAGTCCAGCCAGTCTCTCACTGGCACATTTATTTAGCAGAAAATAATTTTCCAAAACCTCACTTTGAAAAGTAAAAAAGTTGAGATGTCGGGAACAATTCTGGTGAGGTAGAAATCCTAAAAATATCCAGCACTAATCTTTCATTTAAGCCCTTGACACGAATAAAAGTTTACACCCATCAAGTCAGTGCTTAATTATATGAGGATAAAGACTGCCTTATAAAACACATGGGCCAACCAGATAAGCTGATCAACCTACTGCTCTAAACTGACAGCTGTCTAGGTGCATTAAGTCTGTCTGTGAGTCAACCTAAGCAGGTGTAAATCACAAGAGAATCCCAGAAGAGTGATTAGGGGAAATCCTTGGTGGCACGGTCTAGGTAACGGAGCATGGTATGCTTGGTATGCTTGGTATGCTTGGTATGCTTGGTATGCTTGGTATGCTTGGTATGCTTGGTATGCTTACGTTGCAAAACGGGTGAAAGACGAGGATGCCGAATCCTAGCAGTGAGCTGAACTCCCAGCTCTCTGTCACAACGCTCGGAGGAAAAAACACCTCACACACAACAGAAGACAAACTGCGTCTCATTAACATCAGAATAACAGCGGTTTCTATCAATGAACAGGCTAAATGGCCTGTTATGAAATAAGAGTTCTAGTCATACATTGTGGAGAATCTAAGCAGCCTATGTCCTCTAACCAGGAGAGTAGAGACATCACTGTTCAGCTTCTGAAGCTAGAACTACCAGGCCATACATCATTTATAGAACACACAGTCCACTGGAACCTTGAGAGGTTTTATTTAGGTCTCCTGCACTGGGCAGAGGCTGGCTCAGACTTGTAGGTTAAACACAATTGAATCTGATCTGAATCAGTATTCAGTGGTCGACCCATGTCAAACCACAACATCGACCTCAGATGTGAGACAGTGCCAGACAGCTGGTTTTTACAGGGCTTTGTTTGGTCCGACATGAGTCATGACAACTCCCACCAGTCAAAACAACAACTGTCTCCAAGGTGTTAGCTCTGCTGTCTACAGCCAGGCCAGCCTGCTAGCATGTCCTGCTACATTAGCCCTGACCACCCAAGCCTGGCTGTGCTGGGCCTGTCCACAGAACCAGCCTGCTCCCAGCCCTGGGGGACGGAGGAGGAGCAGATGGGGGGGAGGGAGGAGGAGCAGGAGTTGGGCGAGGGGACAGGCTGAACTGTGTTGTTTGTCTGGCAGCCCTCCCTTCTGCCGACCGAGGATTATCCTGGAGTAGGGCTGCTGTTCAGTCAAGCAAACACTCAGTAAAACACACTCAGTAAAACGCACTCATTTCTGATATAAATCTGAACCTTAGTCCAGGACACAGGCCTAATAGAAGATGTACGATGCAGACCGGTCACAATGTGCTGTTTCAGACGGATTAAGCTAACGATGGATCCAATAGTGAGTCTTGTCTGATGACGTCCTGTTCCTGTTAGGTTGCCTAGCCTTTCGAGGGCCAAGAAAACAAGATGTCAGACACTACAGCATACTACACACTACTATCATGTTGCAATCAACCAGGCTTAAATACAACTTCGGCCGAAAATTCTTTTTATGTTTTACTACTTTTTCTCAGGGTTTCCCGCAGCACTTTATAGTTAAGGCGGCCGCCTAAGCAACACACGCCTGCCGCCTTAACTACATTGTAAAGAAAAACGAAAAAAATAAATAATAGCGATATCCACCATGTTACTCTGTCCTGTTTTCTCCCTTCCATTCCAAAACGCCAGTCTCCCCTCATTAAGCTATTGCACAAACTACCGCCCCCCCCATCTGACGTCTGACGGCAGCACCCCACCCTTCCACCTTAACCCCACCCTACCACCTTAACCCCACCCTACCACCTTAACTAACACTGCCAACCAACATGATAAGATCATGTAGTAATTTAAAATAACCAGAAGTTATTTGAATGAGTTTCAGATTGTGGTTGTATGCCAATGCTTGCTCTGCTACAGCAGCCTCATGTGGTGTATCCATCACACTCACATCTGCTCTAACACACATCTGGGGCCTCATGTAGAAACGTTGTGTACGCACAAAAAGCTTGCGTATGCTGGTTTTCACGCACACTTTGTGATGTATTAAGATTTACTTGACGTGAGAATGTGCGGACCGTCCGCCAAGTCTTGTCTGGTTCTGTAACATGGCGAATTATAACTGAAAAGTGTAGAAACTTACCAAACATTACAAAATAATGTTTACACTACTACGTTTATGACGTTGACCATTCAAAAAACATTAAAATAAAAGTTTGATCATTAATGTGGATGATCACATCAAAATGCCAAAACCCAAAACGGGAAATGCTATGTAGCCTTCTGTTTAATCCGCCACCACTTAATAACTTCTGTTAAACTTGAGGGTGTCAAACAAACTACAACATCACTCAGGAAATGCATGTCACGCTAACCCAATAGCTGCTATGCTGTTACGATGCGCCACCACTCGTTTCTTCATTCAAAGTTTTACATCGGACCATTTCTTCTTCATTTCTGCCATGGTCCGGTTCTCTGAACCCACAGCATTTATGGCCCTATAATAATCAGAATTTGGTTTATTCGCCATGTATGTTGTACAAACACATAATTTATTGTGGCAGGGAGGTGCAAAACACTAAACATATAGGAATCTTAAATTAAGTGAAAGTAAAAAAAAAAGCTGCGCAATCCTTTATACATGAGGCCCCTGGTTTCCACAATCCCGTTTACATTTTGTACCCCATGGAAACCCAGGGCACTAATCACTTCTTGTAGCCAGTGCTAAGCAATCCTTCACCAATTTAGCTGAGCACAAAATAAATCTGTTTCATCGACCCAAGTCATCCTAGCTAGGGACATTACCAGAACGATAGCCTTCCATGCTCCTCTCTGCATTAAACCGTAAACAAGCCCCTTCACATCCAAGATAGCACTCAATCATATTGATCCTTCTGCATGTCAGTACGCTCTGTAGAAATCTCATCTGGGTGTTCTGCAGAAAAAAACTTCATATTTTCTTACTATAAAAGCTCTAATGCTTACTCGTGTTCTCAGTCATAACATCTAGTAATGAATAGGACGTATCAAGAGGATACAGGACTGTAAATTCATAGTTTTTTTCGGCTGGCACCTTTCATTTGGAGTGTTAAATAGTACTCAGCCCAGGATGATGACTGTATTCTCTCATCACAGGGAGGTTGTAAACAGTTGATCCCTTGATGATCTCTTCTCCTGTGAAGACTAGAACACATCGTTTCCCTGAGTATTGATTATGGATCATTTTTTTTATATAATCAGTTTCATTGTCCATTCAGACAATTAGACATAAAGAACTAAAACCAGAAAAAGGCTTTTTCCTGAATCCCTTTAAAATGGGTCAGTCCAAAGCATTTCATGCCAAGCAGATCGTTTTTTGTGCTTCTTATGTTCTGGGTGAAATAAGTAGGTGAAATGTGAGTTATATAATTTAGCTACCGAGTTGATCTGTGAAATCAGAAAATCCCACTTAAGTAGTTCCGTATCCCTCCACCGATAGAAAAGGTTTTTCGTCACATTTTCTCCACACAAACACTCTGGAGGCGCCCTGGATTAGTGTGGCCTCCTTAAGAGTTCTGTCAATCAGAACCGAGAGGCCATTCCTCCCACGGGAAGCTCCTCCAGACCAAGACAGCCCAGCTCACACAACTGACACCACTTCAGAAACTTTCCTCCAGAGGTGGGAAGAACTATGCAGCAGTACCAGGGCTTGTACCAGTCCCCTGGTGGGACCACTGGGCAGAAATATTCCAGGAAACACTGCAGACCTGACAGGTGTAGCCACAGGTCTGCCTTAACAAGAAACAGCACATCCTCCCCACTCATCTGGTGTAGTCTCCCAGACGCTGTCTGATCGCCTGCCGTCATGCTCCTGTCAGACAGACAGGTTCAGAGAGCGGTCAGGAGCAGATAGACACTTCCTATTTAACTCCCTGAGAGATGGAGAGCACAGCCAGCCTGCAGAAGCAACTCACTTCTAACGACTTGAACCAGAGATGTGAGGGGGTGGAGGAGATCCTAGTTTCGTTCCTGAGTCGTCGGCTGCTTGCACCAAGCAGACAGGTCGACCTGGGCTGACAAGTCCCTGGTGAGTGTTATCGCATTTCCAGTAAGGTTGCCATTCCTGAACAGCTTATCAGATTCCATCTAAAAACAGAAACCTAACACATATTCAGGCCCAACAGTCCCCAGCCTGGTATCAGAGCTAGTGTTTCCCTCCAGAGAAGCTGGATCATGATGCATCTCTACAGCAGGACCCTGCAAGCCCTTCAAGGACCCTAGAGGAGGCCGAGGCCGGTTAAATCAGGTCGTCACCGGTCCCTCGAGGAGGAGAAATAAGATCATTATGTAGTTCCTTCAGGAGCTCAGGACCACTTGGCAAATGACTGGGCAGAGCCACGACCAAACCAGACTGGGCAGAGCCACGACCAAACCAGACTGGGCAGATCCACGACCAAACCAGACTGGGCAGAGCCACGACTAGGGATGGGCATAATTAATTGACGATCGCTTATCGATCATTAAGAATTTTGTCGATGACATTATTAGGGCTGTCCCCGACTAAGATTTTCTTTGGTCGACCAAAACTCGACTAAAACATCTGAAAATCGACTAATCGAACTTTGAAACGCTTGAAGAAAAATATTAAAAACACGTACAAACATTTTTGCAATCTGACTAAATGGCTGCTGGACATTGCAGATTCAGCCGCTAATAGCCTACTAATAATAAGACTCGTATCACCAGTCCTGTTGTAACTGAATGCCGATGGTATTTAGTATCTCTTACAATGTACGACAAATGAAAATATTGTTTGTTTAACATGCAAATCATCAGAGCGCGCTTATCACTGCCTGAAAACTTGCAGCATGCGAACTTACGTAGAAGCTGAGTGGGGAACGTTGCAACAGAGAAAGATTTTGCCTTGGCCGGAGAAGATAGTCATTCGATTTGGATGTGATTCTTATAATAGGCATATTCCTTTTTCAACCCAGCGCATTAGCATGAGTGAAGTAGGGCTAGACCAACTTCAGTTTTGCAGGTGGTACGCTACATCATTTTCGACGTAGAACTATGAAAAATAAACCGTTGTTGGCAGAGTATGCATTCAAAGTTTTTCGAGTCACCCGGTACATTGTAAATGTACTTTAATGAAATGCCGCCATACCACAGATGTCTTTGTCTGTGTTATTAGTCAAAATGGCAAAGTGGCTATGGCAGAGTTTGTAGTTCTGCAGCCAATTGTGCTCGTGTTGTGTGCAAAATACCAAACCAAAACAAAGCGCAGATCAACGAAAGGGAAAACAGTAACACCTTTTCTTTTAAATTATATATTTTTAGAGTTGGTTTATGTGTCTTAAATAGTATAATCTACAATTTTTGTTGAACATTTTGTTAATTCAGCAATGATGACACAAGCGGGAATCATATCTCACACTGCCATAAGGCAGCTCGACTAAAACAATCTAAGTCGACCAAGAGCATATCGACCAGAAAATTGACTAGTCGACCAAGTGGGGACAGCCCTAGACATTTTTTGTTCATCGATAAAACTAATGCGTGTTCTGTTGCGTAGTGTGTAATAGCTACAGATCTCAATGCGGAAACACGCTGTGTTTTTTCTATTTTCACTGCATTTTAGTATAGCCTATAAATAGTCAATTTTAATAGAACATTTTTAATGATTAATCGAAAATCGATTATTAATTCTACCGACGATCGATTAGGACAATTTAATCGAATGCCCATCCCTAGCCACGACCAAACCAGACTGGGCAGAGCCACGACCAAACCAGACTTGACACCAGGCCTGTTCACACCGGAGCTGAGGAAAGCACGGCCTGCAGTTTCACCTCAGCAGAACTGGAACATGAGACAGTACTGGTTCGTTCTCCTGGGGATCCAAATTTCACAGAGTGTATTTATAAAGTGGGCTAAACCTCAACTCTGGTAAATGCCATGTTGCCAATGTTCTACCAAGGAATCATTAATATCCAATATGGGTGTAACGGTACACTGAAGTCACGGTTCGGTTCGTACCGCGGTTCAGACATCACGGTTCGGTACGAGTTTGGTACAATGGGGGGGAAAGCAAAACAAAAATGCAGAAGCAGGGCTCCAGACTAACTACTGTACAAGCAAGTCTTAGCTAAATGTATGATGCGCTTGTCGATCAGTCCTTCTACACCACGATAGGCTACTAGCTGAGCAACAGCGCAAACACAGGCAGGGATACAGTAGCAGCAACGCCGGCCCTGGTCCCTTACATATACAACAAAACACGGACGTTGATGGAGCGCGAGTTGTCAGCCGCACCCTCCGTTTCACTAACTTCTCGTGCTACCGAAAGCTACCTCGCGGTGACTGCTCATTTTATTGACTGAGTGGGAAATGAAAGCGTCAGTTCTACAGACACGGCCCCTGTATGAGCAGCACACAAGCACTCACCTAGCTGAGAAGCTACAGAAGGTCGTGGCAGAGTAGAAACTAGAGAGGCCTGGAAATTTGTCATTTATTGGGTGTGTACAATATCAGCACACGTTAGCAACAACTCATAGATACTACGCTCTGGATAAAAGCGTCTGCCAGACTAAATGCACGTTCTAGTAAGACAGCAATATCAGCGAGCCCTCAGCATTAGTACCGCAGCTAAAGGTCTAGGAAAGTTTAGGCTATTTTTCGCTATACTTACACTACGAACATTCATATTTAGCACTAGCGTTGCATAGGCTACGTCTTTAGGGCTGCTGCTGCTGCTGCTAGCTATCTCTGACTCACTCAGGCACAGCTCGGCTACACAGGTGGTGGCGCCAATCAGTTTCAGAGCTAAGGCGGGGCTACAGATTGTCCCTAAAGAACACGAATATCTTACAGTAGTTCCGCATTACATTCATTAATTTGGACGCGAATTTTATTAATTTTTATACCGTGTATTCTCCGTGCAATTTCACGAGCCGAACCGTGACGCCCGTACCGTACGGTTCGGTACGAATACACGTACCGTTCCACCCCTAATATCCAAGCATGGCTGTTGTGTTGACTAAACAGCACAGATGAGAGAAGCTGTTAACTCTGAAATCCTGAAATCTCTTTTCACTTGTGTCACCACTATCTTGGTGGTAGCAACTGAGAAGTCATTAGAGGCCAGGCTTCTGAGGTGTCGATGCTTTTCACTGAACTGAGCAACGACATAGAAAAGCTCCCATTCAGTCAGCCGATAAGACCAGGCCTTGAGAAACACGAGCAGTCAGATCCCTGTTCTGCAGCTGCCCCTGAGCTGCAGGTCAGAGAACAGGGATGGAGCGTTCAGTGGTTTAACTGTGGTTAAGGTCAGGGGTGTTCCACTACAGCAGTGGGCTACTGCAGCTTCCAGCCTTTCATAAATCTACAGCAGTCCCCTGGAGCACATCCTACAGCATTCCCCTGGAGCACATCCTACAGCAGTCCCCTGGAGCACATCCTACAGCAGTCCCCTGGAGCACATCCTACAGCAGTCCCCTGGAGCACATCCTACAGCAGTCCCCTGGAGCACATCCTACAGCAGTCCCCTGGAGCACATCCTACAGCAGTCCCCTGGAGCACATCCTACAGCAGTCCCCTGGAGCACATCCTATCTGGATCATTCCAGCGCAACTGATCTTCTGGGAAGGAATCCTATCAGTGGTGCGGTCTGCTCTTTAACATCAATGATATACAGAGATCCTGTTTGTTCTAATCCATGTTTCTCCTGTTCCTGCCATGCCAGAAGTCTGAGGCATCCCGACTCTTTAGCAACATGATCATATCTGACCCAATTACTGCTCGTTGACAAGACACATTTTGCTAAAGCTACGACACAGGTAGTTACCATTGTAGTAGCTCACACCAGCTCTGAGCTCAAGCTACCAGCAGTGGACACAGGGTAGACCTTTACAGCAGCCTGGGTTTTAAGGGCAGTCAAGAAGCCCAACCAGCAAGGAACCTGGATCTCTTCACATCTGTCACATGTTCAGGAGTTCCAGTATGTTCTGAGTAGAAGCTACAGCCATAGCAGACCAAGGCTCGACCTCTCAACATCTCAGTCCACAATTACAGATGTCAGATGTCTATGAACAGACCTGAACAGCTTACTGTTGACTTCATAAGGCATTATGATGTCAACACCCAAAAAGCTTGTTTATTATTATGATAATTATATGAACATTTAACTTTTGTCCTTGATTCCTCCTGTGTACCTTGTAATTGACTCTTGCAGATTTCATGTGAGCACACACAGAGTAGTCATTTACATGTATTCATTTTTAGCAAATGCTTTTATCCAAAGCGACTTCCAAGAGAAAGCTTTACAAAAAGTGCATAGGTCAATGATCATAAACGGCGAGATAGCCCGAAAAACATTGCGGGTAGCCAAAACATGAAGCAGACATTGTGAAAAACAAATAAGTGCCAATGGGTAGAACCAGGAGAGCATGTAGTTAAACAAATTACAATTAAACAACATGATCCTCAAAAGTGCTAGACTGTACGTGGAGAAAAGCAAGCAACAATATTATATTCCTACAAGTAGTTAAATCAGTTACAACTAACCAACAAGTGGGCAACAAGTCCCTCAATAAGTGTCATTGTGTTCCTGGAGGAAATAAACTAACATCTGATCAATTTTTTATTTAACCTTTATTTAACCAGGAAAGGTCCCATTGAGATTAAAAATCTATTTTTCAAGGGATACCTGGCCAAGACAGGCAGCAACATAAAAACACAGTCACAGACAGAAGAACACAGAATGAGACAAGTTTAAAAAAATAAAAATAAAACTATAAGTTACATAACCTGGTTGATTTAAAAACTTCTACATCAAAAAAATCAACAAGTGGAGTGAGCACACACATAAGTCATGTGAGCACACACACACTAGTCGTTCAGCCAGTTAGGGTTAGGGTTAGTTAGCCAGTTTCTCTGTTTAAACAATCAAAAAACAATAGACTGAATGACGGACTAATGAAGTAACAAGTTTCAATCCAGGCTAAATACAGACCAAGAGTCAGACCAAGAGTCACAGGCCCCAAGACCACCATGGGTTCTGCTGCACTCACAGAGCTGAGAACATTAATGCTGTTGTCATGAAAGGGGTTTTCCTCCTTTAAAAGACATGACAAGGTGTTTGTGAAGCTTCTCATTCACCTCCATTATATTTAAACTGATTTCAATTCCGACGTCAAAGAAAACAAGTGGCAGAGCACAGCCCACTCAACCCTTCCTTGGTTCGGCAGTGAAAACACTTTGCCCACAAGGACCTTTCCAAGCCATTGAGGCCAACACAACAGAAATCATTTTTTATTGCCGTTCCATTTATCATCCTCATCCCAAATTCAATCTGCTGTGACTAATGGCTCAAAGATACAGGAGTCCTGGGGTGCTATTTTCTGAACACTTTTCTACCTCAGGTAACCCACATGGGAGCCGATATCTAGAACAATCTTTGCCTTATTCAGAGCCAACTATTGAGGGAATTAGACTTATTCTTTTGAACAGAGGATTTTGGTTAAGAACACCAGAGGGCTTATCACTGGGTTTTACAGCAGAAGAGCTCCCTGTGACCGTCACTAAACCCTGATAGGACAGGCAGCTTTCAGATAACAAAGACAAAGGGAGGCCTCTCCTGAACTCTTGTCACTCCAGAACACTAGTGACACTTCTATCAGTCTCTCCTGCTGAATGGGGGCAAGCAGATGTGCAGTGAGATTGGGCAATTTGAGTTTCCTAGTTCCTCTGACAAGCACCCTGTTTCCAGGGGCTTCCTGGAACTCTGCCAAGAGGCAGCATGTCACACAGACTCAACAGGGCTTCACGCTTGCATCACCTGAGGCCACCAGGAGACTGGTGTCACAGCGACTGAGTGGTTTCATAAAATCACAGGTCTAAACTGAGATATATGAGACTTACAATCAAAACACTCATTAGAAGACCTGTGTGAGTACACAGCGATATTCACTGTACAGACTTCTGGCCGGAAGTTTGAAGGCAGTGGCCCCGAACTACATCATTTTGTCTTGGCCAATACAAAACACAGCACCTCGGTTTGCAACCTGGCATGAGCATCATGCTCATCCTTATACATTAGCCGTAATATGCAGGATTTTATAGCTGTCAGAAAATCAACTGCCTGAGATAGCTCTTAATAGGCTCTGCCCCATGCTGTTTTATACAAACACAGCCTTTCTCGATACTGAAGACAGGCTCAAACTGCAGAACACTGTTTTCAGGGGGGTTAAGGGGTAACTGCCCACTGAGAATGGAAAATAATATCTAATAATCCATGAAAATCTGTTATTACTTGCATACGTGCATCTTGCGTCATGAATTATTGAAACATTCTACAAATGTGTCAGACAGTCAAAAAGTTGAATAGTTGCAACTAGCTAGCTATTGAACCTTGAGCATCATTAGGCCTCTCGTGAACTATAACCATGCCCCTTGATGTACAACAATAACAAGAAATGTCCTGATCATGAACGACGGAGAGACGCTGCCACACTACTGCCTAGCCAGGCCAGTTTACGTGAAGTAAAGTGGAAGCATAAGCTACTGGTAATATCCATCAGATAGTGTGACAGTCATTGAAAAGAGAAGAACAATATTTCCCGTTCTCAAACGTCTTGTCAGCAGACAAGCTAGATCACTTCATAAACGCTGTTTGACGGACACTTTCGACTCAAGTCTTACGTCCTCGTCGAAGTCTATGTTGAAAAATGTCTCTACCTAGCAACATAAATGAACACCTTGCAGTGCAACACGATTGCTATTTAACTGTAATTAAAGTAAATAAAAAGCTAATAGCATTGCAGAGCTAACAATGAAAGACACAACATCTAATGTGTTGTTAGTGCACATAAATATATATTCTAGATCTTCAGACAAAGGGGCTTCTCCATGGCAAGACATGAGTAGCTAGCGAGGACAATCCAAAAGGGAAACGATACTTAGCTGGCTAGGTTAAGCTAGCTAGCGTTAGCTAGCCGGCTAGGTTCCCATCATTTGGGCTTAAAGCGAGTCAGTTATCTAGCATGCTACTGCTAACACCGCAGCAGCGGCTAGCTACAGGCTAGCGAGCACACAGCAAAGAGCAGGCTAGCAATCCCGCGTTTCTAAAGTGTCGCAAAATACAAGCTTTGCTAGCTAGCTGGTCGTGTAAACTTAACATGATAAACTTACCCTGTTTGAAAACCCCAGTCCAACGAATATTCTATGTACACTCCATAGATCCTGAGATGAAAGGTAAAATACTTCAGTAACCCCAAAAATGTGGTAAATTTGACAGACAAATCAATCAACGTGCTCCCAAGAAATCCAACAGCACTGGAAAGGGAAAACCAATTCAGTGGACTAGTGCAGTCTCCACACGTTGAGATCCCGTCAAAAATTGAAAAATACCGGTTACGATAGCAAATTGAGATTCAGTTTCAAGCCTGGTTGGATATAAATCACATCCTTCAATAGTCCAAGAAGAAAAGTCCAATATTCCGCATGTCTCCACAACAGTATAATTCCTGGACTCGATTCCGCTGAATCTCTAATATATCTTAATGGCTGTTTGTATCTCTCAATGCTGAGGGTGCGATACAATGTAACCAACAAGCAGAACGAGCCACTTGCAAATTCAGGGGCAAAATCCAACTGGACGGGGGCCTCTGGAAGACGTCGGCCGAGTGAGAAAACACGGAACTGAATTTTGGACGGGTTGGCAGGAGGCCATTCTGTTAAACTCGGTTTTTCACTCTGCAATTGAAATAGTTATGTTTCCAGGTCCCTGTTATTTGGGATTAAAGCCATGAAACATTTCTTGATTCTTTACATCCTCTCTTGCTTGAATGAGGAAATCCAGAAGAGACACAGATCACTTCACTTTGACACTATTAGTATTACTATACCTCCTTTAAGATGCAGGAATACCTGCTTTAAGATGCAGGATATTTGACATTATTAGTATTACTATACCTGCTTTAAGATGCAGGATATTTGACACTATTAGTATTACTATACCTGCTTTAAGATGCAGGATATTTGACACTATTAGTATGACTATACCTGCTTTAAGATGCAGGATATTTGACACTATTAGTATGACTATACCTGCTTTAAGATGCAGGATATTTGACACTATTAGTATTACTATACCTGCTTTAAGATGCAGGATATTTGACACTATTAGTATTACTAAACCTGCTTTAAGATGCAGGATATTTGACACTATTAGTATTACTATACCTGCTTTAAGATGAAGGATATTTGACAAAATCACAGATTTCAGGTTCACACTTTTGGATGTTTCTCATCAGAGGCATCCTGTCTTACTATTTGAACAACCCTGAATATCAGTATATCTGAATATCAGTATATCTGAATATCAGTATATCTGAACACCAGTATATCTGAATATTGGTATATCTGAATAACAGTATCTTAATATCAGTATATCTCAATAACAGTATATCTGAACATCAGTATATCTGAATAACACCTCAGTTTATAATTGGGGGAAGCTGTACGTGATTCATTCATCAGTTTCAGCCTCAGACTGAAACTCTCAAGCGTTTCTGTTCAAGCCCAGCTTGATTTAACTTCACAATAAAAACAATCCTCCCACCAAGAAACATGAAGACATTTCTGAGTAAGTTGGCTGCTGGTGTTTTTGGTCACAAACAATTAGTGCCGCTTTAGGCCTCAATTAGCATTCTAGCATTTGAGTGCAGATCTTCAAACTGAGATGAACAGCAGCCTCCACAAAATTACATTCAGTGTGTTTGGAGAATTGCTTGTCTCTCAGGTGGGATGGGTCTCTCAGAAGAACTTCAGCTGGTTGGAAAGATGCCAGGAACCAAGTTCTAACGTTCGTGTCTATGTTTGAGAGAGCAGTTGAACTGAGGGCAGATGTTGGTGCTGTGGAGCCAGCAGGCCCCCTGATGAGTGGGACTCTGATGGCCTCCAGGATAATGATGGGGCTGTTCCTCTGTGGTTAACAGCCAGCAGTAGAGGAGGACTGGCAAGAGAAGAACCAGCACTTCTGACAGGCAAAACATGTCATGCTGTTTGTCGCGCAGCAAACAGAGATAACCCCTTGTGTTTACTCAGAAGGAGGGAGGGATGGGAAAAAGAGAATGGAGGGATGGGAGGAGGAGAGGGGGAGAGGAGGAGAGGGGGAGAGGGGGGATAGAGAGATGGATGGAGGATAAGAAGGGGAGGGGGGCGAGCTTTGCACAGAGGCATTCAAAGCTGGTTACCCAGGCAACAAGGATATGATAATGTTGCCTTTGACGTGACAGAGGGAATCATCTCAGCGGTGCTCTGCCTCTCTCTCTCTCTCTCTCTCTCTCTCTCTCTCTCTCTCTCTCTCTCTCTCTCTCTCTCTCTCTCTCTCTCTCTCTCCTCCCTCCCTGTCTTTCCCTCCCTCCCTACCCCCCTCCCTCTTCCTTCTCTTTCTCTCCGAGGTGCAGGGAGGCCAGGGGAAACTGAATTAATGGGATCATTTTCACACAGCGAGGGCGGGCAGTCAGGGCCAGCACTCCATCTTCTCAGCCTTCGTGTTCTCACGCCGGCTCCTGCTTTCATCCACTCAGAACACGGCTTCCATTTTGAAGCAGGCAGGATTGGTTTTAGTCTCTCGTTCTTGCTGTTCATCTCTTCCTCCCTCCTTTTCTCCCTCTCTCTCCCTCTCCCTCTCTCCCCCTCCCCCTATCCCCCTCTCCCTCTCTCTCTCTCTCTCTCTCTCTCTCTCTCTCTCTCTCTCTCTCTCTCTCTCTCTGTGTGTGTGTAAATGTCTATCTCCCTTCCAGTGCCAAACAGCATATAGCACTGAGGGATCATGGATCACTGTTGATTTGCTCTTCCAGGCAAGCAGTTCAAAGTGCCACACAGGGCTGCAGCCTAAATTGGGCTATCTGTCAGCCACACAGGGCTGCAGCCTAAACTGTGCTATCTGTCAGCCACACAGGGCTGCAGCCTAAACTGTGCTATCTGTCAGCCACAAAGGGCTGCAGCCTAAATGAACAGGCTGTGTCAGTAGAAACATACATTTTCCCTGCTTAATGTAGTAAAGCACTCATTATGGATGACAGATGTATGAGCTTCATTCAAGCCAGTGACGATGCACAAACGTGTCACATTGTGCCTTGAGGGGGAACAGGATCAGATAAATCACACGTTTAAAGAAAAGACACCAGACACACCTGTGTGTGTGTCTGTGTCTGTGTTTGCATGTGCGTCTGTGTGTGTTTGCGTGTGTGTGTGTGTGTGTTTGCGTGTGTGTGTGTGTGTAGCTGAAGCGGGAGCCATGTGAAACACAGAAAATCAATGTGTGCATCTTTTTTTCTTCTTCTTTCATATTCTATTGTGAATCAAAGCCTTGCGCTCTCATTGTGAGTGAAGCAGAATTAACATTTTCATTTGATTCCTCTGTCTGGTCTGGCTGGTGCTCGCTAGGCTAATTAATCAGTGGTTCTAATGAGCTGTTAGAGTGATGAGGAGGGATGAAGGAGACAGGTTCGTCCTGCTCCCCGGCCTCTGTGGCGTCTGCGCTGCAATATCATGGTAAACAGCAAGCTCTATACAGGAGCAGGGCTCCACTGAGGCTCCATACAGGAGCAGCGATTCACTGAGCCAGCTGTTCCTCTATCTTATATACACCGCCATGCAGGAGGACACCATGCAGGAGGACACCACCATGCAGGAGGACACCATGCAGGAGGACACCACCATGCAGGAGGACACCATGCAGGAGGACACCATGCAGGAGGACACCACCATGCAGGAGGACACCATGCAGGAGGACACCATGCAGGAGGACACCACCATGCAGGAGGACACCATGCAGTAGGACACCACCATGCAGGAGGACACCATGCAGGAGGACACCATGCAGGAGGACACCACCATGCAGGAGGACACCACCATGCAGGAGGACACCATGCAGGAGGACACCACCATGCAGGAGGACACCATGCAGGAGGACACCACCATGCAGGAGGACACCACCATGCAGGAGGACACCACCATGCAGGAGGACACCATGCAGGAGGACACCATGCAGGAGGACACCACCATGCAGGAGGACACCATGCAGGAGGACACCATGCAGGAGGACACCATGCAGGAGGACACCACCATGCAGGAGGACACCATGCAGGAGGACACCATGCAGGAGGACACCACCATGCAGGAGGACACCACCATGCAGGAGGACACCATGCAGGAGGACACCATGCAGGAGGACACCACCATGCAGGAGGACACCACCATGCAGGAGGACACCATGCAGGAGGACACCACCATGCAGGAGGACACCATGCAGGAGGACACCATGCAGGAGGACACCATGCAGGAGGACACCACCATGCAGGAGAACACCATGCAGGAGGACACCACCATGCAGGAGGACACCACCATGCAGGAGGACACCACCATGCAGGAGGACACCATGCAGGAGGACACCACCATGCAGGAGAACACCATGCAGGAGGACACCACCATGCAGGAGGACACCACCATGCAGGAGGAAACCACCATGCAGGAGAACACCATGCAGGAGAACACCATGCAGGAGGACACCATGCAGGAGGACACCACCATGCAGGAGGACACCACCATGCAGGAGGACACCATGCAGGAGGACACCACCATGCAGGAGGACACCACCATGCAGGAGGACACCACCATGCAGGAGGACACCATGCAGGAGGACACCATGCAGGAGGAAACACACTACCATACACATCTGCATACTGGCATGACCATATTAACACCTACAAACACAAGCTCTTTAAT
Organism: Hypomesus transpacificus; assembly: GCF_021917145.1. NCBI lineage: Eukaryota > Metazoa > Chordata > Actinopteri > Osmeriformes > Osmeridae > Hypomesus > Hypomesus transpacificus. The sequence goes on from NC_061073.1 coordinate 9,492,572, forward strand.
ATAATTTATTACTGGATTTTTTTTTTTTTACTTTTACGTAATCCACAAGCAGTTCAGCAACAACCCAACACTGCTACACACCCCCTGCACACAGCTACACCTGCCCTGCACACACCACCACCCTGACACCATGATGCACAGTCCCTCTGGGCTGCATTCAGGTCATTCAGGCAGTGAAGAGAGAGGAGAGCAGCCAGGGGCCAGCTCTCTACCTTGCACCTCATTCATCATACTTTGAGTAATCCCACTGTAATAAACATCCACAGGAACCTGCAGGGAACCCACTTAAGCGATTAGATCACCCGCTCCGACTTCTACACAGCACGCCCAAGTGTCTGAGGAGAGAAAGCGCGGGAAGATTTGGGGTGAGGGGGAATTAGGTGGAGGGGGGTGGTGGGGTGGTGAGGTGGTATGTTTCAGTCCTGGGGCAGGAGAGAGAACAGGACTGAGGGGATGTGGTGGAGTGAGTACACCACCACTACAGGCAATACACAAAATTGATTAATTCACTTGACCATGGGATCTCCCCTCACAGAGGAGTGCTTGGGCCCCGGAGAAACTGTGGGCCTCATGTAGTGGAGGTGGTGGAGCTGGAGACACACAGGGCCTCATGTACTAACGCTTTTACGCCCATTTTAGGTGTATTTGAATCGTAACGTGCACGTTAAAGCATGGCGAGGTATGTACAAACATGCCGCATTGAAGTAAAATGACTGCCTGTCGTGAGAACTGAAAATGGCAAATTGAGCTTTTCCGTGTCATGCATATGCCTTCACGGGAGGGTCAAGGAGAAAGTGAGAGTTTCCCATAAAGAGATGGGAGGGGATGCGTAAAGTGCGCCTAATTATGTATTCCGCAGTATGTACAAAAACCTCCTGTGAAAGCGCAACTCATTTTGCGGTGAAAATTCTGCGCCTCTTAAAAGCAGGCGTAAACCAGGATGCGGGGTTCCTCACATATGCCTCCTGGTTAAATGGCAGCAGTAATCTGAGCAAGATAAAGAGATAGGCCAAGGACACAAGCTGAAAGGATTTTTACCACAAGGATCACACTTTTTCAGTTGAGTGAACACAAAATCATTAGGCAGTACAAATTAAGCAGCCATGCAATATTACAGTTTTTGTGTCCGTGTTGAATTCCAGCCTTGTATATTATTTCAATTAACTATTACCTCATTAAAAAGCACAACAACTTTGTTATCACTAAATCTTCATTTTCACTGTTTTGACTTTGGTGGCTGATCCATGATAGAAGGAGAGAGGGAGGCCCATTCAATTGCACATTTAAATGCTCGCAATGTACAGTACAGTGGGCGGAGAAAGGCGCTGTTTACCCGATGAACTGCAGGGTTGGTAAATACGATGTCAGCTGAAGTATCACAGCGTGCGCTGTCTGCAGGTTGGCCATGGCGCTGATGACGCTACGTCTGCAAATGCTCGTACATGAGGGCCAGTGTGTCCAGCTCAGGAGGGAGGTCTAAGTGGAAGTGTTCCTGGTGCCTGCAGGCGGCTGCACTGTCTCCTGCTTCCTGTGGCATGTTTACACATCCTGCCCATATGACCAATGGCAATGCCAGGATTGTCACCTGAGGGCTGAGCGGCGTGACGAGCGCCTCTCTCAGAGGACGCTCAGAGCCTCTGTAGTAAACACATTCTTCATGTATGTCTTAGAATGCACATTCGCACGTGCACACACACTCAACCCCCTATTTTGTCGACTTGAAACTCAAGTATCAAAACGCAAAGCGCAAGTAACTTTGTGGGCGGGACTTCAGCTTGGTTGTTATTTTGCCGGCGGGATAAATGACTTTGCGCCTGGCGCAAATCTAAAAAGGGTTGGTCTGAAGTAGCTACATTACTAATGGGTGTGGTTTGGACGTAACGTGCAATAAACCAATCAGAGCATCATCTCGCATTCCCTTTAAGAGCAGCGCTTGTTCCATGGCGGATTGCTATTATAACGGCGGATTTGCCAGGCGCACAGCGGTTCACAGCCGAGGAGACCGTCATTTTCGTCAGGGCCGTAAAAGATAGAGAAGTGACATTGTATGGGAAAGAAAGAGCAGTTTTCTCATTGCACTAAGTTGCCCACTCATGCTGCTCATTCAAATAATTATTCTTATATTTATATATACTTAATTTTTTTAATTGTTATATTTTAAATTGTTTAGTTCTTAGAATTAGTTTAACTATTGTAATTTGGTACTTAATTTATACCCGAATATGTTTATTGTTTGCACCTTCCTGCCACAGTAAATTGCGTATTTTTGTAGGCTACATGGCGAATAAACCGAATTCTGATTCTGATGGGCATGGGAGAAGAAACCTAACCAAATTAGCTTTGGTTAAACAGTCATGGGAGGAAATTGCCACAGTTGTTACAAATCAAGTTCACATACATAGACATTTCTTATGAAAATCTTTTTATAATCATTGAAGAAATATAACACGCCATAAATCAAAACAATGTAATGTAGCTTCGCAGATAGAAGACCCTGGCCTCGCCAGCAGTGGGCACAGACCAAGCTTGCGCCCTTTAAATAGCATCTGAATAACGCGCCATTTACTTTAGACCACGTTTTTCCTGGTCAGTAGCGGAATTGTTTTTCGGAAACTGCAAGATAGCACCAGGGAACGTTTGCGTCAGAACACGCCTCCTTTTCGCTGAACCGCCCACGGGAGCGCAAAGTCATTTCGAGTGCGTCTGTGGAGGGAAAAGTCGGCTTTGCGTCGAGTGCAAACTAGGAATGACACTTGCGTCGTTGACTAAGTCAATTGCGCTGGGTGCAAGATAGGGCCCTCAGAGTTGTTTAGTCAGCTCTCTGAGGGCTGTCGGCAGGGTGTTCAGGTATGTCAGCAGTCCAGGTGGCTAATGGTTCTATCTCTCATCTTCACACAGCAGAGGCCCATGCAAAACTAACATGTCTGAACATGTGTACCAACACACAAAGGGAGAGAGAGAGAGGTAGAGGTAGAGAGAGACAGACTGAGAGAAAAAGAGAAAGAGAAGGAGGAATGGTAGTTCCGAGGGGTCAGATGGCTGAGCGGTTAGGGAATCGGGCCATTAATCAGAAGGTTTCCGGTTCAATTCAGTTAATGACATTGTCATTTGGCCTCTAAGTGGATTTACATCTACATTGTTGGTTGTTACAATGTATAATTTCACTAGATTAAAGACATTAAATGAATGAATTGTGTGATAACTTGGTTTTATGATCCTTCATATATTGTCTTAGTTAAATAAAGCTAATTCAGGGTTCTGTTGCTGGTCCCATGAGATCTGAACTTCCACGTTGTCATGAGGTTGTCTCAACCATGATGTGTTCAACCTAGACCACCTCTACTGGGTGCTAGTGAATCTCAAAGAGCACATTATGTCTTCTTTCATGCAATCGTTTTTGTCTCTCTCTCTCTAAAAATTAGGTTGTAAGGGGAATTCTGAGGAGGCCATTTTGTTTTTGTTTCACTCTCGTAAAATCTCAGAAAGGTTAAGTCCTCCACACATGTGTTTTGGTCTGTCAGTCTCCAACTTGTGTTTTTGATCTAAGGTATCACTCCAGAGACAGAGTCCTGAGCTCAACCCAATGTGTTTTCCAGTCAAAGACCTGAGCTTGTCCTATTTTTCACTCACAATTCTGACAGCAGCATGTGGAATGGGGAAAACTATTCAGAGACAGATATATCAATCTGACATGGACACAGGAGCGAAAGAGAAATAGGAATCCTGACAATGTGCCACATATTCATACAGCCTCAGAATGGAGCACATCACTGGCTATCCACGGTCTCCGAGGAAAATACCATGGAGACGAGAAGAGGAGAGAGAGAGAGAGAGAGAGAGAGAGAGAGAGAGAGAGAGAGAGAGAGAGAGGGAGGCTTATTCTTTGAATAATCAGATATTAACACATCAAACAGCTCCAGTGTTTCCATGTGGTTGCAGTGATATAAGTTACACACACGTAAAAACTGAAGAAAAAAATACTGAAAATGTGAAGAATGCCCCAGCTTCTGCTTCTCTTCCTGAGCTTCATTTCCAGGACTTTACTGCCCACGTCATGGGAGGCTCTTTTGGGATTATTATTTTCCTCTTCTCTCCCACTCAACCCCAATCCCTGTGTATAGGACACTTCGTGTGAAATGGCTGGTATGGTTGACATCACCATATGCGCCCTGGAAAGCGACACTGTCTTGAAAAAGGAAAAGAGGCCTCTTTTGGTTTCTCCCTCCTTCTTATTTTCCAGCATGAGGCACAGTGTGGGGGATGGGCAAGCAAGCAAAGGAGAGGAGGGACGCTGATGGGAGGGGAGAAGAGAAGAGGGGGTCTCTAGACCTCAGGGGAGGGATGTGTGTGAGGGAGGGTTTTCTAACCCAATGTACATCCCTTCACAGACTTTTTAAATGTAGCATTTTACTTTAAAAGTGAAATCTGTGGAGTGGCACAGCCCAGTGTCTGATTCACACACACACACACACACACACACACACACACACACACACACACACACACACACACACACACACACACACACACACACACACACACACACACACACACACACAATGATAGCTCCCTCTACCAGCTCTGATGTTTGATCAGAATAGTATTCAAGCCTCTAGCGTTTCTGTGAAAACATCCATGGGGTTCGTCTTCCTGGATGCTCGTCTTCCTGGACGTATCTCCGGGGAAAGCGGTCTCTCCTCCCCTCCCCCCTCCCCTCCTCCCCTCTGGCTCCACTTCTCCTTGCTCAGCCAGAAATCATTAAACCAACACTCACATTTACTCCTTGTGGTTGGCTTTTGTGTTGACATTTGAAGATGTTTTTTCTGTTGAACAGTAATATACATACAGGGTGACACACAACACAGAAGGGTGTTTACTGTGAGCTGAACTGTCCCACAGCCTTCAATAACAACAAACTACAAACACTCAAACACTCAAACACTCAAACACTCAAACACTCAAACACTTTGCGTGACATATCCCACTAGGCTGTTGGCTAACTCTAATGTTGACTTAGGTATCATGTACCATGTATGGGTAGTAGTTGTTGGCAGGTAAATGACAGACAGGATCATCTCTTGTGTCACAGCCACATCCTCCCCAGAGAGGAGCGCTCTGCTCCACCCCTGGCTGGGTCTCTTTCAACTGTTTAAAATGGATCTTTGTTTCTCATTAATTGTTTATTCAACTGTTCCCTAGGTGGATGGACTCACTGGTGAGTAGTCAACAAGTAGAAAACTGTAAAATCCAGTGTAAACGTGTGTTTTATGTTGTTGTGAATTGTGTTGTTTATTTCTGTGCTTATCACACAAGTGGTTGGTGTGAGGGGCGGGGACTGCTGGGAGGCAGAATGAGTGGCTTGCTTTATGGTTTTGTTGCTCTTAAGCCTCTTGGTATGGAGGAGGGGGTAGAGGCGTGGGGGAGGGGTGGGGAGGGGGAAGAGGCGTGGGGAGGGGGGAGAGGAGGGGTGATTGGGAGGTCCTTCCCATGCGTATCTCATTTCAGCTTCCATCTTGTTTCCAACTAGAGGAACCTAACCTGTCTCTGGCTGACGTTCACTTCTTCACCAAAACATTTCAATCACATCCTCGTTCTCCACCAGCCCCATCCTGCAGTGTCCTGGATATGGGGGGCGGGATGGCCCAGAGGGGGGCCAAAGGGTGGGGTGGCTCAGAGGGGGTGGGGGTCCCAGGGAGGCCTCTCGTGGAGGATTGAGTCCATGTGTTACAGGGAGGGGGGCCGGGGCACCATCAATCTTGGCTGGCTGCAGTTGGCAGCTCTCCTTGTGGCAGGATAATAGAGTGAGGAGAGCTATAGCCCTTTTGATCAGCAGATCCCAGTGAACCATGTGTGTGTGTGTGAAAAAGAGAGAAGGAGAGTGAGGGAGGGAGGGAGGGAGGGAGGGAGGGAGAGAGATTCCCATTGTGCCTCTACCTCAGTATGTGGTGTGAGCAGGTCATTCCCTGAGAGGGGTACAGCAGCTTGCGTACAGTGTAACACCACACCACCCAACACTGTCACCTTCACCAGGAGCCATTCACAGGAAGGGAGGAGTCACTGCATATCAGAGCTGTTACATGCCTGTGGGGCTTACATGCACCAGCTGGCCTGTGTAGGGAGTCAGATGGCTGAGTGGTGAGGGAGTCGGGCTAGTAATCAGAAGGTTGCCGGATCGATTCCCCGCCGTGCCAAATGACGTTGTGTCCTTGGGCAAGGCACTTCACCCTACTTGCTTCGGGGGGGAATGTCCCTGTATTTACTGTAAGTCGCTCTGGATAAGAGCGTCTGCTAAATGACTAAATGTAAATGTAATGTAATGTAATGTGCAGGGTGGAGGTGGAGGAGAGGGACCGATAGAGAGTCTGAATGGACGTTGACCTCAGCATGGCTGGAGGTCGAATTAGCAGAGAGGGGTTGATGGCAGCCAAGAAGATGGTCAGGTCACACACGCACGCACGCACACACACGCACACACACATGCACACCCACACACGCCATCAGGCGTGGCGTCTACCTCCGGCCACGATGAGAAATAAAAGATTTAATGAAAGGCTTTGCTGCTGTTCCGACTCCGCTGGGCCAAATCAATTCAAGATGTGTCTAGGAGATTATGCTCCCTGAACCAGTGCACACACGAGCCTGACTGCTCCTCAACACAGAGAGTGTGTGTGTAGTTCTGTCTTTCTATGAACAGTAATGTGTAGGTACTTAAGTACCGTGTGTGTGTGTGTGCGTGCACTCCCCCCATCTTGTGTCTTATCCACTAACTGGTTGTCTGTGGAGCGGAGGGTTTGTCAGTATGGCTAAATGAGACGGCTCAGTGACACAGACGCCTAAGACGACTCAGTGACTTAGACGGCTCAGTGGCTCAGTGACTCAGTGACTCAGACGGCTCAGTGACTCGGTGATTCAGTGACTCAGACGGCTCAGTGACTCGGTGACTCAGACGGCTCAGTGACTCAGTGACTCAGACGGCTCAGTGACTCAGGCAGGGAGAGGGATCCTGCTGCCTGAGTCACACTTTTTGGCCGAATCTCAATACTCCCCCTTACCCCTTCCACTTACCCCTTCCCCTTAATTTACCCCTAGCCCTTGGCCTTCGAAACTGAGGGGTAAGGGCTACATATCCCTAAGAAATGGGACGCCACTTGGTTACAGGTACGTCATCTAGCACGTATCGATATCTCCAAAGCAAGTAGTGTTATGCACTGATATCAAATGAAATTCGCTGCCAATGGAGTTTACTTAAAACTGTTGACATGCTAGTCAGAGAAGTGTGGGATTGTTGTGCAAATCAGCATTGTGACATTAGCGTACCAAACTAGCGATTTTTAGAAACGTTTCAATTAGGAAAATGGTTGCAAATATAAATGTACAGGACTGTGTATACCACAAAACAAGACTGCCATAATTTTTTTAATCAATTAATTATGCAGAAAATATTACATTTATCGGACTCTCTGGATGATTTGGCCGCCATTGTTGCCGGTCGCGCAGTATTCGCATAGCCCTAGGTTTCAAGTAAGCTCACGATCTTACTTGGTTTTAAGGGGTGTATACCCCTTAATCTTAGCCTTACCTCTAGCTCAAAAAGAGTATTGGGACACCACTAGCTCTCACGGGAACGCGCAAAACTAAGGGGAAGGGGTAAGGGGAAGGGGTAAGGGGGAATATTGGGATTTGGCCAAAGTCTTGTTCTGCCAGAACACTAAACAAACAGATAACTCCCTTTAGAACTGCCTTAGAACCGCTTTAGAACCTCCTAAGAATCGCCTGCCTTAAAGACCTGCAACGACACAGCCATTACCATAAGGAAAGTGTCAAACCTTCACACGTACAACGGTAATGATTTGGGGTGTTGGTGAAAACTAGCAAAGGAAATTCCTGCTTGGAAATGAATGATTACTGCACCACTCTGCGTGCAACTGTTTGGATGCTCTATTCCATGTTGGTGAAACTTGTGTATGTGAGTGTGTGTGTGGTGACGTCGGCAATGGCATACTGGGGAGACACCTCCTCTCTGATTGGCTGGAGCTGAGGTGGTTTCGCCTGAGTGGCTGACAGAAGTTGTGAGGTGTGTGAGAAAGGGAGCAAAGAAAAGTGGAATGTGTGTGTGTGTGAGTGTGTGTGTGTGAGAGCCTAGTGTCTGGAAAGCGTGTGAACTGTCAGTCAACACCACAGTGTTTGCCTAAGGGAGGGCCCTAAGGGAGGGGGTTTAGGATCAGGCTACGACCCATTAAGCTCTGTTTGGTCAGAGCTTGTTTTAGGTTGGAGCAGCATGTTGGAACATACTCAATATTTCCATTCAGTGGTATCTAAGAAGAAACAAATCTTGAATGAATTCTGACAATGTTGGGCACATTTACATTTATACATTTAGCAGACACTTTTATCTAAAGTGACTTCCAAAAGAGAGCTTTACAAAAGTGCATAGGTCACTGATCATAACGAGATAGCCCCAAACATTGCGGGAAGCCAAAACATGAAGCATACACTGTGAAAACTAAATAAGTCCCAAAGAGAAGAACCATAAGAGGATGTAGTTGAACAAGTTACCATTAAACAATTTAACAACATGAACCTCAAAAAAGTGCAAGGGTGTCCTTGTGGAAAAAACCAGCAGCAAAAATATATTACACAGCAAGTACAGTAGTTTGAAGTCAGTTACAACTAACCAACAAGAGCAACACTTCTCTCAATAAAAGTCATTGTGATCCTGGAGGAAACATCAGGTCCAGCCAATCATTCCTAAGTACCGCTGTACTCCCGGAACAAGTGCGTCTTGAGCCTTTTCTTGAAGGTGGGCACATGCATCTCGTGGACAACAATCTTTTCATCTTTCGTCTCACGGACGTTGCAAGTGAGAACTGTCAGATGTCTGCTGATGCTGCTTGACAGTCTGTGTGACTGTTGAACCAGGTCCTTTCACGCACCTGGTCACACATACACACACACACACGTAACACACACATACACATGTAACACACGTAACACACACACGTGACAGCAACAGTCGTCAGCAGGCATTAGGCACTACTCCCTGGCCTGACGGCCATTTTAGTCCTGCATGCCTCTCATAGTAGCCACCCTCAATAACCGTGGCATGTTACCTAGCCAGCCAGCCAGCCAGGCACACACACATTCAAAATCACTGGCATGGAACACAATAGACAAACTGCTAATCTTGGCTGGAGCGTGGGGTCAGTCATCAGACGGGTCTGGATGTCACGACGTGAGGTGGGGTTGGACCCAAATGCAGGGGAGTACCGAGGAACACAGGTTTAATTCTCAAAACGGGAAACAGACAGGGTACACGCAGGGACAAAGGGTAATGCTGAGACAAAGACTGGACACAAAGCAGGAACCTAAATACACAGAAACAAACAAGACACAGGTGAACACAATGAAACTAACGACAACTGAACGAGACAGGTGACGACAATGACAGGGAAACACTAGGGCAGGGCAAAACCAAAAACAATAGGGGGGCAAGGCTGTGGCCTTGACAGTACCCCCCTCTCAAGGGACGTCACCCGACGACCCACAAGGCAGGGCAGGGGGTCAGGGCAGGTCCGGGGGACGACCTGGAGGCAGGGCAGAGGGTCGGGGCAGGTGCGGGGGGCGGCCCGGAGGCAGGGCAGAGGGTCGGGGCAGATCCGGGGGGCGACCCGGAGGCAGGGCAGAGTGTAGAGGCAGGTCCGGGGGGCGACCCGGAGGCAGGGCAGAGTGTAGAGGCAGGTCCGGGGGGCGGCCCAGACGCCGGAGCACGGGCACGGGGGCACCTGGGAGCGTGGACGAGGAGGCGCCTGGGAGCGCGGACGAGGGGGCGCATGGGAGCGCGGGCACCGGGGCGCATGGGAGCGCGGGCACCGGGGCAGGCAGCAGCCAGAAGTCCTCGGGCGGAGGAGGAGGCCAGAAGTCCTCGGGCGGAGGAGGGGGCGGCCAGGAGTCCTCGGATGGCCTGGCACTGGGCGGCACAACCTCGGGGCGAGGCAGGGGCTCAGGGCAGGAACGAGGCTGGGGCACAGGGCAGGAACGAGGCTGGGGCACCGGGCAGGAACGAGGCTGGGGCACAGGGCAGGAACGAGGCTGGGGCACCGGGCAGGAACGAGGCTGGGGCACCGGGCAGGAACGAGGCTGGGGTACAGGGCAGGAACGAGGCTGGGGTACTGGGCAGGAACGAGGCTGGGGTACTGGGCAGGAACGAGGCTGGGGCACAGGGCAGGAACGAGGCTGGGCTACAGGACAGGAACGAGGCTGGGGCACAGGGCAGGAACGAGGCTGGGGCACAGGGAAGGAACGAGGCTGGGGCACAGGGAAGGAACGAGGCTGGGGCACAGGGCAGGAACGAGGCTGGGGCACAGGGCAGGAACGAGGCTGGGGTACAGGGCAGGAACGGGGCTGGGTTCTGGCGGCAGGCGGCCGACTCTCCCTGGCAGGAACAGCCTTGGTGGTCTGGGTGCTGGGCGGCGCAACCTTCTTCGTCCGGGCGCAGGGCGGCACAACCTCAGGATGAGGCAGGGGCACAGGGCAGGATCGAGGCAGGGGCCCAGGGCAGGACCGAGGCTGGAGTCGGGGTTCCGGCTGGGGCTGGAACCAGGACTTGGGGTGGGCCTTGAGCTGCAGGCTTCGGGGTCCACCAAAAGCCAGGCGGGTCCCTAGGAAAGGGTTGGGTGAACTCTCTGCTGGGTCCCATCTTGGTCTTAGCATTCTGTCACGACGTGAGGTGGGGTTGGACCCAAATGCAGGGGAGTACCGAGGCATAGCGAGGAACACAGGTTTAATTCTCAAAACAGGACACAGACAGGGTACACGCAGGGACAAAGGGTAATGCTAAGACAAAGACTGGACACAAAGCAGGAACCTAAATACACAGAAACAAACAAGATACAGGTGAACACAATGAAACTAACGACAACTGAACGAGACAGGTGACGACAATGACAGGGAAACACTAGGGCAGGGCAAAACCAAAAACAATAGGGGGGCACGGCTGTGGCCGTGACACTGGAGCTGCAAGCAGCCAGTGAAGCAGCCAATGAAACAGCCAGTGAAACAGCCAGTGAAACAGCCAGTGAATCAGCCAGTGAAACAGCCAGTGTAACAGCCAGTGAATCAGCCAGTGAAACAGCCAGTGAATCAGCCAGTGAAACAGCCAGTGTAACAGCCAGTGAATCAGCCAGTGAAACAGCCAGTGTAACAGCCAGTGAATCAGCCAGTGAAACAGCCAGTGAAACAGCCAGTGAATCAGCCAGTGAAACAGCCAGTGTAACAGCCAGTGAATCAGCCAGTGAATCAGCCAGTGAAACAGCCAGTGTAACAGCCAGTGAAACAGCCAGTGAATCAGCCAGTGAAACAGCCAGTGTAACAGCCAGTGAATCAGCCAGTGAAACAGCCAGTGAATCAGCCAGTGAAACAGCCAGTGAATCAGCCAGTGAAACAGCCATTGAAACAGCCAGTGAATCAGCCAGTGAAACAGCCAGTGTAACAGCCAGTAAATCAGCCAGTGAAACAACCAGTGAAGCAGCCTCAACACAGACACAGACTCACCACTTACCCTCTCTCTCTTCCATCCTCTCACATCTTCTCTCCCTCTCTCCTTCCAATTTACTCAGCTCACTCACGATGTGTCTCTCACATTCCTTCCTCCCCCTCCTCCCCCTGCTGTGTTCATGGCCGTGTTGTGCAGCTCTGTAGTGCTGTGTGGTGTTGTGTGGTGTTGTTGTGTGGTGCTGTGTGGTGCTGTTGGGTGGTTGGGGGTGTAGGTGGGGGAGTTGTTAACAGGGGAGATGTGCTCTCCTGCTTTCATCAAGATACCTCTGCTGCAGCCGCTTCCCACCTCACAGCCGCTCAGAGCAGGTCACAGACATGCATGTAACACACACACACACATTTACTGGTGAACAAACACAAACATCTACTGGTGAACACACACACACATCTGCAGGTGAACATACACGTGATTGTAAATACATCATGCTGGATGTGCTCTTCATGTCTATTTATAAGAATGCTTACACTACAGAAACACAATACCTGTCAGAAAATTTTAGATGTAAAATCCCTCTCTTTCCCTCTCTCTCCCTCCTGCTCTCTATCCTCCTGCTCTCTCTCTCTCTCTCTCTCTCTCTCTCTCTCTCTCTCTCTCTCTCTCTCTCTCTCTCTCTCTCTCTCTCTCTCTCTCTCCCTCTGCCTCTCCCTCTCTCTCTCTCTCTCTGGCAGGAGCAGGAAGTGGATGATGTGGGTCCCAGGCGATAGCTGTGTTTGATGTCTGTCCCATCACATCACGGATCTGAGGGTGTAAATGTCCCCTCTGCTCACCCCCAGCCTGACTCCAGCTGCACACACACTCACACACCACACACACACACTTACACAAGCACACACACAACTCACACTCACATATATACACACACAGACACAAACAATTTTATGTAGGCTAGCAAACACACACACACAAGTGATGTCAGCCCAGCGGAAGCTCTCGAGTTGCCCCGTTCCACTGCAGAACAACTGCTACTTCTGGCTCCTCAGGGGCGGATCCAGGAGACAAGCCAGCTCCTACTCTGCTGCTGGGACACGGACGTCCTGATGGGGAAGGATTCACCTGGACATGAGGCTCTGCTGGTATTCTACAATCAACAACAACATTGAGCCCTTATGGCTTTGTTTCTTGGAGACAGACACAGCCCTGTAGGTGTCTCTGACCAGGCTGGTGGGACCAGCCCTGTAGGTCTCTCTAACCAGGCTGGTGGGACGAGCCCTGTAGGTCTCTCTGACCAGCCTGGTGGGACCAGCCTTGTAGATCTCTCTGACCAGGCTGGTGGGACCAGCCTTGTAGATCTCTCTGACCAGGCTGGTGGGACCAGCCTTGTAGATCTCTCTGACCAGGCTGGTAGGACCAGCCCTGTAGGTCTCTCTGTCTCCCAGCAGCGTCAGGACACAGCTCCACACCTCATCATCAGCCTCTGGAGCAAACAGGAAATCAAACAGTGTTGAAGGCAGAAGTACACTCTCCACCCTGGCGTCCGTCTGACCTTCTCTCAGGACTCTCGTCTCCTCTCCGCTCATCCTGACGGCTCCATGAGCAGATCTCAGCACAGCAGCTGTCAGCAGAGCAGATCTCAGCAGAGCAGATCTCAGCAGAGCAGATCTCAGCACAGCAGATCTCAGCAGAGCAGATCTCAGCAGAGCAGATCTCAGCACAGCAGCTGTCAGCAGAGCAAATCTCAGCACAGCAGCTGTCAGCTGAGCAGATCTCAGCAGAGCAGATCTCAGCAGAGCAGATGTCAGCACAGCAGCTGTCAACAGAGCAGATCTCAGCAGACCAGATCTCAGCAGAGCAGATCTCAGCAGAGCAGATCTCAGCAGAGCAGATCTCAGCACAGCAGATCTCAGCAAAGCAGATCTCAGCAGAGCAGATCTCAGCAGAGCAGATCTCAGCACAGCAGATCTAAGCACAGCAGCTGTCCTGGTGTACCTCTGTAACACACTGCATTCATGAAAGTATTTGTACTCACATAAGATACAAAGGTATTTTTGCTGCACTTTATAATGAAATATTGTACTGTGGTTGAGATGTTATGGTTGCGTTGTGGAGACACTATTACTGTTGCTCTATGCCTGTTATCTGAGATGTTGTTATTTTGTATTGTGTCTGGAAAATACTGACTGTTTTTACTCTAACTATAAAATGACTGTTGGAAGTAGACATGATGAAATTATATGTTTCTGTTGTACAGAAAAATGCTGCCACATGATGTAGCTGTGGATAAAAGTGTCTGCTCAGTTACTGTAATAAAATGTAAATGTATGTCCCTGTCTAATCCAAGGGTAATCCACAGAAAAAAAGGAAAATACTGCAAAATAGTGGGTCATGCACAACTGTGCCCAGCCATTGGACCATGCAGACAACACACCAGGTCTGCAGTAGCCACAGCAAAGGACACCACCATACACATGTCACACAGAGGGGCCCTGTGCCCTCCTGGAGGCTGACTGTGGGTCTTCACTGGGAGCTGGGGGCCCTGTCCCCTGCCTGACCCTGGGAAACAGGCGTCACACCTGCTTCCTGATAGCCTTGAAGTGTTGAAGAACGCCAGCGCCCTGCGTGACCTTTCACCCCTCCCCTCAGAGGTGTTCCTGATGGACAGCTGCTCATGCTCACAGAAGAGAGAGAGAAAATAACTCCACAGATTCACTCACAACATTCCTGCTGGGGAGTGTGTGTTTGCGCGTGTGTGTGAGTGTGTAAGTGTGTGTGTGTGTGTGTGTGTAGGGGGAGGGGCGACACTTACATCCCTGAGGGCAGAATGACCCCAGATGCTTGCCAGATGCACGGTCTCTCTGAACTGAGAGAGAAAGAGAAGTCAGAGAGTGATGGACAGAAAAAGATAGTTAAAGAGAAAGAGGACACGAGGGTTAGAGAGAGAGAGGTAAAAAGAGATAGAGAGAGGTAAAGGGAGAGAGAGGTGAAGACAGATAGATAGAGGTAAAGACGAGAGAGATGTAAAGAGAGATAGATAGAGGTAAAGAAGAGAGAGAGGTAAAGAGAGAGAGAGGTAAAGAGAGAGAGGTAAAGATTTTTGGACTTTAAAGATACGTTTATTGGGCAGTTAGAACTGCCAGCTGACCAAGCAGTTTCACCACGCCAGCCTGCAGACCCATTTCACGTTGTGTCTCGCGTTAAAGACTCGGTCTGTTGAGGCAGCAATCTCTTTGTCGTTAGACAATCCTCTGGACTCACCTCTCTGGAGATTGGAGGTTGTTTCGATGCCAACCAGGAGGTCAGACAGAACCTGGAAGGCCAGAGAGAGATACAGCTTGTTACTTGTGTCCATAAGCCACACAGAAGGTGTGAAAACTGCAACCAAAGGTGATAAGGTTTATATAAAAATATTAAAGGGGTCATTGACTGCACAACCAAGTTTACCTTTTCATAAGTGAAAAACAACAGTTCGGTGGGTAAAATGGACATACAGTGAACCTCAAAGTCCATGGACACCTCTTTCCTATGCAAATCTTACAATTTTAATCTGCTGCTATTTGGCTCTGGTCTGTACATCTGTCACGCCCCAATCTCAGGGTTCTCGTAAACACTAGTTTAGCTGCGCTGCTCTGTGTACTTCCATAGGAAAAACGTTTTTCAATTATATTGAAAATGGACCATGGTTGTAAATGCAGTGTTCAAGGCTGTACAGGGAATGCTGACATGGTACTGATTTGTTGGATCAGATGTTAGTTTATTTCCTCTAGGAACACAATGACACTTATAGAGGGACATGCTGCACGTGTTGGTTAGTTGTAACTGATTTAACTACTTGTACTTGCTGTTAATTATATTATTGTTGCTTGCTTTTCTCCAGGTACACTCTGGCACTCTTGAGGATCCTGTTGTTTAGTTGTAATTTGTTTAACTACATGCTCTTCTGGTTCTACCCATTGGCACTTATTTGCTTTTCACAATGTATGCTTCATGTTTTGGCTGCCCGCAATGTTTTTGGGGCTATCTCATTGTTTATGATCGTTGACCTATGCACTTTTTGTAAAGCTCTTTCTTGTTAGTAGCTTTGGATAAAGGTGTCTGCTAAATGAATACATGTAAATGTCTTTCCTTGGACCGTAGCTCAGACGTTCTGTCCAGTTGAGCACAAACGTCTCCGAACAGGGAACCAGTTCTTGTGAACATCTTTTCCTTTGAGAAAAGTCGCTTCCGAAGGTGGGAGAAAAAGCAACGTTTCCCAAAGTTAATATAAACTGTAAAATAGATGACATCATCTCGATGGCATCATCGTGAGAATGAACAGAATCAACATAATATTTCACTCAAGTCTTACATGGCTCATTATGACATCATCAAATCTTTAAATGCATCACAATGCATAGAGGCATGTTGGCCTGTTTTCTTAATTGGAAAATGTTACATTGGAAAAAGCATTTTTAATGACAGTATACAATTTGGGATATATCATCAGGATCATTGTGGAATAGTGTGCATGTAAATGTATATAGTAGCATGTGGCATTTTCAGATTCAGACATGTGGGATATGCAGATATTATTATAGCATTCTTTGCACATGTAGCTAGCCGAGGCTAGCTATGGCGCGTTGAGAAACTGCGTCTCAATTTTGGGTTTTACAACAGTTTTCGGTCAGTGCACGGCTGGATGGAAACGGGATTATTAGCGTAATATTCATTTGCATGTCAACAGATGAGTAGGAATATTGTATTTTTCAGAATATTGGCAAAAACTGGAATGTTGTATGCATGTAAACGTTGTCCCTGATATATAGGCAATAGCCTAAACCAGAACAGGTATAGTAGTGGCTGTCACGACTCTTGCATTCTTTGGTTTAATGCAATGCTCCTAATGCGAGTTTACAAACAGGTGTTTTTATAGTAGGCCTACTGCACTAGCAAGAGTCATGACAGCCACTACTATACCTGCTCTGCGGGAATAACTTCCCATAACTGAACACACGCACGCCTCTCATCATATTTATGACCTTTCACCAGCAGAGCAATTGCTTGTCTCCTTTGTTATATATTCAGTAGCCTATCAGAGGGGAGGGAAAGGGGCTGGTCCCAAGCGATCAGTTAAAACCATCCAGACCCTCCGCCGGCCCACCTTTATGAATATGTTATTGAAATGCCGCCTCTGATTGGGTTGTATTCTCTCCAACAGGGCTGAACGCCCACCAATCAATGGAGATCATTTATCCGTTTCCATTATGTTTCTGTGGTAATCAGTGCGATGCTGCTCATGCTACGTGGATTAGAGCGTCAGGGAGGACATGTCCTGCTTCATCTCTCTGAGCGTCAGGGAGGACATGTCCTGCTTCATCTCTCTGAGCGTCAGGGAGGACATGTCCTGCTTCATCTCTCTGAGCGTCAGGGAGGACATGTCCTGCTTCATCTCTCTGAGCACCAGGGAGGACATGTCCTGCTTCATCTCTCTGAGCGTCAGGGAGGACATGTCCTGCTTCATCTCTCTGAGCGTCAGGGAGGACATGTCCTGCTTCATCTCTCTGAGCACCAGGGAGGACATGTCCTGCTTCATCTCTCTGAGCGTCAGGGAGGACATGTCCTGCTTCATCTCTCTGAGCACCAGGGAGGACATGTCCTGCTTCATCTCTCTGAGCGTCAGGGAGGACATGTCCTGCTTCATCTCTTTGCTCGGTGTTCTGTCTTGTTGACATGGCTCATAAACCAGGTCTTAGAGAGGGCGTCCAGGAGTCCACACAGACTGAATCTGTCTTCCTGCACATTAAGGACACATCTAACTCTGTTGAAGACAGAAGAAGATGTAATAAAGTAAGCAAACCAAAAATTGTCTGAATACAATCATGCTTTTGAGAATGTGTTTGCAAACATTTCTGACAACTAGAAGAGACAACATGAAGCAGGAAGTGTTGATGGGACCATAGTAGAAGGATTACAGTATATGGCCAGGGACTTATCTTCCATAGTCTTCTGACTGTACTGGTTGTTTACTGTGTCTTATAGCTGAGATGTGAATAGTAAGTACAGACTGTTCCGTGAATCTAACCACTGAAATATTGTACATTTATACACTTTTGAACCTTCAAGTTCAAGTTCAACTTTAATTATATAGCACATTTACAAACAGCCACACGGCTGGCCAAAGTGCTTCACAATGCGTCTGACATCACACGTACACATAAAAATACGATCCTTGATCATCTGCTTTACTTTCTACATGCACCATGGGTACGTTGCTTTGGATACAAGCATCTGGTACATGAATAAGATGTATGTGTTTGATGGTAAAAGGAACCTCTGGGTCTCACAACAGAAGAGGCCTGACAAGGAAACAGGACTGTCTCATAGTCATGTGACTCAACTCTGCTGTGTGAAAACACAAACCAATACAGAGGACGGTCTGTGTTTTCATTTTAATTAGTGTGTTTATCTGTGTGCATGTATGCTGGGAGGATCTCACTGGGATTAATGACACAAGTTATTTACAGTAAAGCCTTCCTTTACTGGAAGCTTCTCAATACCTAATCACCCTTGACACCTTCCCATCTCAATTCCTGGTAACAAAATAGATCTACCAATGAGCAACATCACTGTACGTTTTCCCCCATTAAGACACTCAAACACATACACTGTACACACACACACTCATACACACACTCATTCACACACACGTGTAATCTGGGTATCCATCCAGAGAGTTTCCCCAGAGACGTGTCTTGAGGACTATCCGAGCCGGAGGCTCTCTCCACTCTGCACATGTGATGAGGCGGTCAGCCCTCTGCTGACACGAACACAGACCCTCCTCTGGGGAGCTGGACTCACGACACCTCAGTGAATTGTGTTGAAACCATCCAACTGGTCTGTTCTTTTGAACCAGCCACTGGCTTCCTCCAGCACCAGCCCAGCACCAGCCCAGCACCAGATTGCTCTGTGGGCCAGCCAGGGCTGCCGGTGTGGGGATTTGTGGAGGTCTGAGCCGGGCCACGGGAGGCCAGAGATGATCCTGCCTAGAGGCCAGCCTGATCCCCCTGCTAATCTGACAACAGGAGGCCCTTTATGTGTAAACATAGCACAGGCCAGCCCGACAACAACTCCAGTGTTATTACAGCCCTGCCTGTCTGGGACTGGAGGGTAAGGGATGTATGGGGGAGGGTGGGGTACAGGAGGGGGCAGGGGGGTACAGGAGGGGGCAGGGGGGTACAGGAGGGGGCAAGGGGGTACAGGAGGGGGAATGAGGGATTTAATGGACACCCGTGTCCAGGCAAGTACAGACACATTAGACAAGCACATACATGTCATGTCTCTGCGCTACGTCACACATGTACATGCATACACATATATCACAGTGTTAGCACAAGTTAGTATGCAGAGATGGGAAGTAACTAAGTACAAATACTTTGTTACTGTACTTAAGTAGATTTTTCTAGTATCAGTACTTTACTACACAGATAATTTTTCAGACAACTTTTTACCTTCACTCTAAATGTCGACATGACCGAGAATAAAGACATTGATGATTCCCCAGGGCCATATCTGAGGGAGATGTTTGAAATAGTCAGTGTCAAAAAGGAATCCTGACGAAAAAATGTAGTCAGTACTTCAACTTTTACTAGAGTCTTTTTAAACATGAGTATCTGTACTTCTACTTGAGTAAAGGATGTGTGTACTTTTGCCATCTCTCTTGGTATGTAACCATGCATAAGATCCTGCACAAATACAAACACATTCACATCTCTGCTAGTTACTGCTGACACAGTCAAGAACAGCAGTGATGAGAGGAAGTCATTTATTAGTGAATGTGCACCCAGCTGGCAGGTTGTGTGATTAGAGCGTTTAATGACTGAGCCACACGTTCCAGCAGCTTAGCAGATGTACTAATGTGACCACACTCATCTTCCTCCCAAGGCTCTGTGTTGGATATGCTACAATTTGGAGAATGATTGAAAATGAGAGACAGAGAGAGAGAGACAGAGAGAGAGAGAGACAGAGAGAGAGATACAGAGAGAGAGAGAGAGAGAGAGAGACAGAGAGAGAGAGAGAGAGAGACAGAGAGAGAGAGAGAGAGAGAGAGAGAGGGAGAGAGAGAGACAGAGAGAAAGAGAGAGAGAGAGAGAGAGAGAGAGAGAGAGAGAGAGAGAGAGGGAAAGAGGGATAGAGAGAAAGAGAGGGATGGAGAAAGGAAGATACATTTACTACAGTGGCATGAACAGTAAACAACAGAGGATTGCCTATTGCCAATAGAAATGATTTATCTCCTAATCGAATTAGGAGGTATTTTAGTGACAACAGTCCGCTACATGAACAAGAACAACACAAACAAGGTATGCTTTCAATGAAATCAGGTCTTAAATCTGGAACACTCATGTCTGACTGGTGTGGTTGTTCCAATAAACATGTGAGGCTCAATTAGTCAAAAAATAAATCAGTTCTACTGAGAAATGTTTGTAATGCCAAGTCCTGTTACATGTCAATAAAGATCAGAGGCTGTGTTTAGAAATATCTATCCCAGTGGATTGTCTGTGCCAAGTGATTGAAGGAACTGATACGGTAGGGTGAGTGTTGTGGAGAACGGTCTTTATGCGATGCTTAGGGCAGCATCTCTGTCACATCACAGTACATCCCCAAACATTCCAGTTCATCAGCATCCTCCCGTCATTATGAAGTACCACTTGTGTGTGTGTGTCGTATTAGGGATGAATGACTGATTTATGAAGCAGGAAACACACAATTTACAGGCAGTTCTCCTCTGTCAACCCACATAGCTTGAATGACTCTGAAACGGAGCACCACATGGTGTGTTTGTCTTTGAAATCCAATTTGCGATCAGCAGGACACTGTTTGTCTCAGTATCACATTACTTGATGTGAAAATCTCTCTCTCAGCGGTGCATGTGTCAGTCTGGCTGTGAGACATGAAGAATACTGTCACTGCAAAGTACTTCACCCTACTTGGATGGTTAATAATCACCAATTTACAAAGAAACATTGTCAGTGTGTGTGTGGGTGTAAGAAAACAGAGTAGGCTATTGTTACTTCTTGTTATTGTTAGATATAAAAAAGCAAAAAACAGGAGGTCCAAACACACCTACACAATAAAGTTGTCAGTTACTATGTGCATTTACAAAATCAGAAAATTTGAAGTACCCTTTCAGTGCATGAACCCAGTGGGACTGGGGCTCGGCTCTGAGAGGCTCAGGCCGTTGTGTACTTACAGAGGGGCAGGGCTTCAAACATGCACATAAGATAACAGTTCAGTCTGGGAAGAGCGTCCACTTTACCGCCTTTCTCTGTCTCCACCCTCCGACTCCTCCCCCCCGACTCCTCCCCCCCGACTCCTCCCCCCCGACTCCTCCCCTCCGACCCCTCCCCTCCGACTCCTCCCCTCCGACCCCTCCCTGGCCCCTCCCCTCCGACCCCTCCCCTCCGACTCCTCCCCTCCGACCCCTCGCTGGCTCCTCCCCTCCGACCCCTCCCCCCCGACTCCTCCCCCCCGACTCCTCCCCCCCGACTCCTCCCCCCCGACCCCTGCCCTCCGACTCCTCCCCTCCGACTCCTTCCCTCCGACCCCTCCCTGGCTCCTCCCCTCCGACCCCTCCCCTCCGACTCCTCCCCTCCGACTCCTCCCCTCCGACTCCTCCCCCCCGACTCCTCCCCTCCGACCCCTCCCCTCCGACTCCTCCCCCCCGACTCCTCCCCTCCGACCCCTCCCCTCCGACTCCTCCCCTCCGACCCCTCCCCTCCGACTCCTCCCCTCCGACTCCTCCCCTCCGACCCCTCCCTGGCTCCTCCCCTCCGACCCCTCCCCCCCGACTCCTCCCCTCCGACCCCTCCCCTCCGACTCCTCCCCCCCGACTCCTCCCCCCTGACTCCTCCCCCCCAACTCCTCCCCCCCGACTCCTCCCCTCCGACTCCTCCCCTCCGACCCCTCCCCTCCGACTCCTCCCCTCCGACCCCTCCCTGGCTCCTCCCCTCAGACTCCTCCCCTCCGACTCCTCCCCTCCGACTCCTCCCCTCCGACTCCTCCCCCCCGACTCCTCCCCTCCGACTCCTCCCCTCCGACCCCTCCCCTCCGACCCCTCCCTGGCTCCTCCAGCTGCAGGTCGGGGGCTCTCCCTCCTGACCCTGTGTGCGTGTGGGGGGCGGGGGGAGTGCAGAAGGATGGTTGACTGGCAGGGTCTACTGGTCTCATTATCACTCCGACCCACCCTTCCCCTCCAGACAATCATAAACAACAATTTGCAATGTGGACTGGAGGTAATTCAGCACATTGTGAAACTTACCATCTTTCTCTCTCTCTTTCTGTCTCTTTCTCTCTCTTTTTCTCTCTCTCTCTCTCTCTCTCTCTCTCTCTCTCTCTCTCTCTCTCTCTCCCTTTCTCCCTCTCTTTCGCTCCCTCTCTCGCACAGATACACACGTGGCATCCGATCCTGGCCATGGTATTATCTCTATGCTTCTGTCATGCCCAACTCCCTCGGAGCATTGAGCCAGTAAACAAAGCTGTCAGTGAAACCCTCATCCATGGCTAACACAAACATGGTCCTATTCTGCTGCTACTGTTGTATGTGTCATGATCTGAACAGCCCAGTCCAGCGTGGCTGGGGGGGAATCCACATGAAACTGATCCTCATCTGGCTCACACAAGAGCCACCATGGAGGGAGGGATGGAAACGGCCCAGTCTGGGGAAGGAGAAAAGAAGAATCAATAAAGATGAAGGCAACCCTGTCATAACACGCTACAAACCTGCGGTCAGCAGAGTCCCAGGGTGAGTGCTCTGATCCCCTGTGTGTCCTGCATGCTCTGGGCTGGGCCTGTTTGGAGGGCTGCTCAGAGGGTGGGAGGGCAGGGTGGAGGCACGTTGTCAGCTGTGGTGGCTCATCCTGAGGTAGATGACAGCCTGCTCCAGAGCAGCTGGGTCAGTGGCTGCTGAAGGGAAAGGCCGTGGACACAGTCTCATTGGGTGAGTGGTACAGACACACTGTTATTTAGATGCTGTGTACATTTTGAAATGCATCTCGTTTCTGCATGGAAAACACTTTTCCACACACAAGCTCACAGATGCACCTACACACACATACTCCCTCACACACAAACACATAACACTCCCTCACACATAAACACATAACAGACACTCACACAGAAACACGCAGAGACAAAGCCTGGTCTGCAGCTTGACTCAGTTCAGGTCTGTGGTGCAGCCGAGTGCCTCTGCATCCCCAGTTTGCATGTAGGCCAGGGAAGAGCCAGGGCATGAATATTAAACAGGCTTCATGAATAAATGATCATCATCCCTTGTCTTTCCTTCCTCCAGTAGATGAGGCACTGAAGAGAGAAGCAGCAGGAAGAACAGGGGAAGAGGGATGTCGCTTAATTGGGTTTTTGTGTTTCAATCCTCCAAGGGGGCTCCTCCTCCTCGCTGCTGGTTCAAGGGCCACGCCCACTCCAGGGCCACGCCCTCCCAAGGGCCACGCCCTTCCCAGGACCACGCCCTCTCCAGGGCCACGCCCTCCCCAGGGCCACGCCCTTCCCAGGACCATGCCCTCTCCAGGGCCACGCCCTTCCCAGGACCACACCCTCCCCAGGAGGGGGAAGGGGGGAGGGGGGGAGGGGGGAGAGGGGGGAGGGGGGGAGGGGGGAGGGGGGAGGGGGGGAGGGGGGGAGGGGGGAGGGGGTGACAGTATGTCTCTGTCATAGTGATTGTAAAAAACTGTAATGATCCGTTAAAAACTGTTGATCCGCTTCTTTACATATCTTTACATATGATATATTTAAAAATATCATATGTTAGAAATTAACATATTTGCACAATGCATAATCTTATTTGCCATCCTTGTTAGTTTCTTTAGTAACTGAAATGAGATAACAATGGTTTGTGCTCGCCGAAGGCAGGCACACCCCAATAAAATCACTGATATTTTAGAAAATGTGATCATTTCTTTGGTCAAACTTGACATGTCTAAGCCTTCAGCATCAAGCTGCTAAAGGTATTTCAGAAGCTATGTAGTTACATTACTGCCCACCAGCCTCCTGGGTTAGGATCCTGTGTTTACATCAGCCCTGTTCTCTTGGCTACCAGTTCTCCTGTATACCAGTGTTGTACAGCAGGCAGGAAGTGAACACAGACCTGTTGTTTATAATTGTCATATCCACAGACGCTGAACTGTAAGTGACTTCCCTCTGGCCTGAGGATCATCTCTCCTCTCTCCTGCCTTTCTTTCTTCTCTGCTGACTGTGTTTGTGCCCCCCTCCCAGCCTCCTGGCAGAGAAAG
Source organism: Hypomesus transpacificus (assembly GCF_021917145.1). Taxonomy (NCBI): domain Eukaryota; kingdom Metazoa; phylum Chordata; class Actinopteri; order Osmeriformes; family Osmeridae; genus Hypomesus; species Hypomesus transpacificus. Next base: position 9,516,341 of record NC_061073.1, read on the forward strand.
ATGGAATCAGGGCTCAGCGTGGGATGAGCCAGGAAGCTGCTTGCTCTCCTGGCAGATTAGCAAGATGGCCGCCTTTGTCGTCAAACTGTCTCTCAGCCTCACCTGTGCACTCAATCAATGTGTCGGGATTATCGAGGCCTTATGCAAAGAGGAGGACCCTGTTGTATTGAGATGAGATTTCGGTGTGTGTGTGTGTTTATATGTGTGTATAACTACAAAAACAAACAAACAGCAAAACAATTTGTATACTTAAAAAGAATAACTACAAACATACTTACATCAACATTGTCAATGAGTATGTGCCTGTAGAAAATCGATACATTTTAAGTTCATTTTCCATTGTGTGGACAAATATTTAATACATTTAAATCCCATCTTTATTCCCTGGTTGTTCACTCAGTGCACAAACTGCCTTTCTTTGTCTTTTTGTCTGTTAAACTGTGTTGAGTTGACTTGAGTTGTGTTATGGCTTTTGCTATTTTTAGGGTACAACACTTGGAGACACTGTAGTCGTTTAAACGCATTTAATAAATCATGACTTTGACTAAGTGGTGAGCAGGGCCAGGTGTTTGTAGAAGTCAGGGGATCCAGAAAGAAGGAGTTTGGGTCTGGGGGAGGAGTCTGTCTCCTGGGGGAGGAGTCTGTGTCTGTGGGGAGGAGTCTGTCTCCTGGGGGAGGAGCCTGTCTCTGTGGGGAGGAGCTTGTCTCTGTGGGGAGGAGTCTGTCTCCTGGGGGAGGAGCCTGTCTCTGTGGGGAGGAGCCTCTCTGTGGGGAGGAGTCTGTCTCCTGGGGGAGGAGCCTGTCTCTGTGGGGAGGAGTCTGTCTCCTGGGGGAGGAGCCTGTCTCTGTGGGGAGGAGTCTGTCTCCAGGAGGAGGGGTGTGTCTCCGCAGAGACCTGAACAGAAAAAGGTGGTGGGAAGAGAGAGGGGTAGTGAGAAGCTGGAGGTTAACATACATGTCACTTTTTGCTGTGGTTCTGTGCTTTTTACTGACTGGTAACTGGAGCGGAGGTGGGGGCCTCTCTCTGAAACATTACTCAGAACAAGATTATATTAGCAGTCATTTAATTTACGACCTCTGGTTTAGTGTGTGGGTGGGTTTTTGAATGAAGTCATCGTCTGCTAAATTCAGGCCAGACACAGACATTAGAGAGTCTGAAGTTGGAATTTGTCAAGTGTGTAAACACCACTTCATTCTGACTGACTGGCCACATTCAGAGGCAACAAACTGCCCTTGAAATACACGCTGAAAAAAGAGAAAAGCTATCACAACTCAGACGGTCTTGTCAGAGATTTGTAATCTTCGCTTCACTGTTTTGTCACAGCTTCAAATCAAAGTCCGCAGAAGTGTTGAAAGCCAACAGGAGAGCAGCTTTCTCCCAGCACCAGCAGGCATGATGAACATCCTTTCAGGGGGTTTTCTGGAAGCAACTCGTAGCGACAATCAATCAATATGACATTTATACAGCCTCTTTCATGTGGAAATATCACTTCATACCCAACCTGTTTTTTAGAGGGAAAATACCAATTGTAATGGTTATTCATTCTGCTGGAGGGCAACAGAGGGATTCTAAATGGGATGATCTGCAGCCCTATCTACACAAACCTTTCAAATAATGTCTAAGAAAAGGCGCAGGGCCCTGAAGATGAAGACCGCTCATCTCATCTCAACCCACAAAGCTGCAATTAAAGTACAAAGAGTATAGAGGGTGGAATCTGCTCCTGGCAGAGGAAAAGGCTCAAGGTCCTCTGACATGGTGTTGCCCAGCTACAACACTCTGAAAATGGTTTCTATAGAAGGAAAGACTAGATAGAGAAAAGGGGAAATGAAAACAGACAGTACAACTGACAGTATGTCTCTCCTTTCAAATACCATGATGTTCTCTCCATGGTCATATCACCTGCACACCATGTTCACTAGATATGTGACATCCACGAGTCTGTATCATAGATTGAGATTAAGATTAGGTGCACATGCAGGTTAGCAGTTTAGCGCTCTGCAGACTCTCTGCTGCAGTGAGCTAGCCCAGTCCTCTCCAGTACTGCTGCAGAGCCCACAAGCAGGGGTGCAATAAAAAGTCCTTCTGAATGAAGGTGAATGTTCTTGTGGAGTGGAACATCCTTTCCTCAGAGAGAAGTCAGTAACTAGCTGGGTTACGGAGCAGGCTGAAGAGGACTTCAGTACAGCAGGAGGGTTATAAAACCTCTGACTGCAGTGTTCAGAGAGCAGTCTCTTAGTCTGGACAGAACTGGGATGTAATCTAGACCTACTCAAGACATCATCGATTTCTGTCGCTCAACTGTAAACAATACACAATCACGCATACATACAGCAATACACACAGACGCACATGTACACACACACACACACATGTACACGTGCACACACACACACACACATACATACACATTGTACTCACCAACTCTCCACTAAATTTACCCTGCAATATACCAATGTTACCTTAGCAAAATACCTTCCCCTAATTAGCCTACTTTAAGTTGTAATGAACTTATCTTAACCACTGGACAGTCATTTGAGTAGTAGTCCACCAGGGGGCGTAGTCCTAGCTAAGTAGGAAGCCCATGTCAGCCGCCTCTTCCAGGATTCCCGGCACAGCCTCCATCAGCTCCATATCCTCGTCCGTAAACAACCACAGCTGCTCAGAACTCCCTCTCCAGCTCTCCCCTTCCTCCTCCTGGTCAGAGAGGCTCCGCCTCCTCCTGCCTGGCTGCCTGGTCGCGGGGGCTGAATAGGCCTCTCGGTCCATCCT
>NC_061073.1:9519210-9551710 GCF_021917145.1 Hypomesus transpacificus
TGGCCTCTCAGCCGCAGCACATCCACGGCAGGTGTCTCCCTCTGCAGGCTGCAGCAGGAACTGTATGCTGAGACGCAGATCCTGTATGACGTCTCCAGATCTAAAAAGGATGAAGATAGTTCCTTGGTTTGACACTCAATGCTGCATAATCTTCACAATCAGAAAGGACTTACTGAGAATGGCTCTTCGATTTTGTGGAGGGGGGTAGGCTGGGTGGGTGGAGGGGGCTGGAGGAAGAAGGCTGGGTGGGTTGAGGGGGGTGGAGGGAGTAGGCTGGGTGGGTGGAGGGGGCTGGAGGGAGAAGGCTGGGTGGGTTGAGGGGGGTGGAGGGAGTAGGCTGGGTAGGTGGAGGGGGGTGGAGGGAGTAGGCTGGGTAGGTGGAGGGGGGTGGAGGGGGATGGAGGGGGGTAGGCTGGGTGGGTGGAGGGGGGTGGAGGGGGGTGGAGGGGGGTAGGCTGGATGGGTGGAGGGGGCTGGAGGGAGAAGGCTGGGTGGGTTGAGGGGGGTGGAGGGAGTAGGCTGGGTAGGTGGAGGGGGGTGGAGGGGGATGGAGGGGGGTAGGCTGGGTGGGTGGAGGGGGGTGGAGGGGGGTGGAGGGGGGTAGGCTGGATGGGTGGAGGTGGGTAGGCTGGGTGGGTGGGGTGGAGGGAGTAGGCTGGGTGAGTGGACGGGGTGGAGGGAGTAGGCTGGGTGAACTCACTAATAATTTACTGAGACCCGATCGCCTCGCACTGTAGAGAGAGGTGCAGTCCAGGCGCCATGGCAACAGCCCCCCGTCTTCACAGAGTAAGCCCCACCTGACCTCCTGCTGACAGAGGGGCTCTCTGGGCGTGAGTTTATGTGTGTGTGTGTAGGTGTGTGTAGGTGTGTGTGTATGTTTATGTAGGTGTGTGTGGGTGTGTGAAGGTGTGTGTGTGAAGGTGTGTGTGTAATGCAGAGCCCCAGTCCTCCACAGCGTCAGAGAGACCAGAGCTCCTGAAGGGTAACATGCACAAGGCGTACCAGCCTCTTCAGCCGGCCACCAACAGACACTTGCAGCAGAGATGGGACCAGTCCACATACCAACAACACAGGGACAAGGTACTCTGGCTGGGTCTGGCTGTCTGGACCCTGTTACAAGTTTCACCTCAGTTGGTATTTATGATGTTTATGTGTGTACATATTTCTGAAAGGTTAATAGTAGTGTGAAAGTTGTGCTGATATGCATACAAACGTTTATTGGAAAAAACATTGTTGTAATTGCTGCAAAATGTTCATGGCTGCCCTCTGGCCCCCCGGTTCCTCCCAGGAGCACCTGCTCCAGGGGACATTCACAGTATGAACAGGATCAGAGCAAGCTTCACAGGATCCGCTAGCATTACATGACAGATTAAGTTGGTCCTGTGTCATTAGGGACGTCTACTCTACGTCAAACATCACCTTCCCATGAACACCTTGCTTGAGCATCTGGAGAGTTAGTGTGGTGGAGGTCTTTAGAATTCCCTTTTTGGGGCTTTTTGCGAACCAAAATGTACAACATCAAACATAATCTTTGCTTTTTAATTGTCCTGTGGTCAGGTGAACGCGGCGAGGCCGATGGTGGACACCAAGGGCATCAAAGCTCCCGCTCACGTCCAGCTGAAGCTGAAGAAACTACAGGTCAGAACACACACCTGCTGGTTACACCAGGAGAGCAACAGGTCAGTGCACACACCTGCTGGTTACACCAGGAGAGCAACAGGTCAGTGCACACACCTGCTGGTTACACCAGGAGAGCAACAGGTCAGTGCACACACCTGCTGGTTACACCAGGAGAGCAACAGGTCAGTGCACACACCTGCTGGTTACACCAGGAGAGCAACAGGTCAGTGCACACACCTGCTGGTTACACCAGGAGAGCAACAGGTCAGTGCACACACCTGCTGGTTACACCAGGAGAGCAACATGTCAGAACACAACATTTAGATGCATTAGGACCAATTCATCTGTGTTACTCTTGCATGTTTCCGATAGTTGATATTTCAACAACGATTAACGAATGACATGATCCTGACGTAACTTATTCATAGAGGGATGGGGGGATGGGATCTTGAGTTGTGATTATGAATACTCTGAGGTGTGGCCTAATCTAATTATACTATAAGATTATAACTATACTGAAATATAGTTGAGGCTACAGTTAGATTTTCTGTTTCAGAAATATGAAAATATATTATATATGTTTGGCATGAGGACACTAGAGATAGAATGTCTCTGGGCATATGAATATCCGTCAACATGTTTCAGTCTTCTAATATGCCATCAATATCTGAACCATTATTTAAAGTAACTAAAGTCAATGACCAGATATGGTTGTAAGCAGTCCATGCATTAACACTGGGACGTTATTGACCAGGTTCATGAGGAGCGTCAGGCCGTCATCGAGAGAGACAACCAGCTCCTCGCCTCCAGGCTGTCTGACATTGTGCGGTCCAGAGGTCTGGTCGACCACAGGAACCATTACGCTGAGTGGAGGTAGCTCGCTAACGGCTTCACGTTTCACCATTAAGTCAGATCCTCCTCAGCTCCCAGACACTGTCACTGTCATACCCAGCTGGTGAAACACTACACTCCTCCGGTTACAGACTGACGCTATCTGGCCTTGAGTCAATTATTTATGTGATCAATACTGTGTGCGTGCGGGCTGTTTGACTGTTCTAGCTGGAAGGGTTTGAACCCCACAGGAGAGTAGATAGATGATCTTGATAAACATGAATCACCGTAACATCCTGACACAACAACTCTGTTTTAACCAGTAGCAGTACTTACTGCCTCCAGGCAATAAGATGGCTTCTACAATGCAGACGTTGTGTTCCCTGAAACATTTTTGTTATCTCTGACTTAGCAGAACCCCTGTCTTTCATGCTGCAAAATGTGGTGATAATGATCAGTTTTTGTATATGGTTGTGGAATAAGCTTTGCAGACTCTGCTGTACCTAGTCCTGATGTTACCGTGTGTGTTGGGGTTGGCATGGCTACCTGGGGAGTAGGGGTTGTTGCGACGACAGCGGCTCTCGTGTCATCAGCGCTGATGTCACTCAGTAAAACATTCATGACCTGGACCAGGAAGAGGTAGATGTGTGCCAGGCTGACAGGAGCTGGAGTTGAATCTTTCTCTCGCTCTCACGCAGTCTGAACGCTGAGAAGAGGAGGGATGAGCTGCTGCATGTGACCAATCAGAACCAGGCCATCTACCAGCGAATCACGGCCCGCCAGTCGGAGTACCGCCGGCAGCTGTGGTTGGACGACTGGAAGAGGGAAGAGCGTAGACGACAAGACATCGCTCGCTACCCGAGAGGGGTCCAGCACCAGCAGGTGAGGAGACATGAGGAGACAGAGAGAGACACAGAGAGACAAGGGCCCAGAGACATTAAGAGACAAGAGGAGACACAGAGAGACACAGAGAGACAAGGGCCCAGAGATATTAAGAGACATGAGGAGACACAGAGAGACACAGAGAGACAAGGGCCCAGAGACATTAAGAGACATGAGGAGACACAGAGAGACACAGAGAGACAAGGGCCCAGAGACATTAAGAGACATGAGGAGACACAGAGAGACAAGGGCCCAGAGACATTAAGAGACATGAGGAGACACAGAGAGACAAGGGCCCAGAGACATTAAGAGACATGAGGAGACACAGAGAGACAAGGGCCCAGAGACATTAAGAGACATGAGGAGACACAGAGAGACAAGGGCCCAGAGACACACCTCATGAACCCCCCTGAGCAGGACACAGTTCCTCAGAGTGAACCTGGAGTATCGGTATTCGTGATGGAAAGAAAACCCCATAGATTTCCCCTCATCTACTACCAGCATCTACCATCTACCACTACCATCTACCACTACCATCTATCACTACCATCTACCACTACCATCTACCACTACCATCTACCACTACCATCTACCACTACCATCTATCACTACCATCTACCACTACCATCTACCACTACCATCTACCACTAGCATCTATCACTACCATCTATCACTACCATCTACCACTACCATCTACCACTACCATCTATCACTACCATCTACCACTACCATCTATCACTACCATCTACCACTACCATCTACCACTACCATCTACCACTAGCATCTATCACTACCATCTATCACTACCATCTACCACTACCATCTACCACTACCATCTACCACTACCATCTACCACTACCATCTACCACTACCATCTGTCACTACGATCTACCACTACCATCTATCACTACCATCTACCACTACCATCTATCACTACCATCTACCACTACCATCTATCACTACCATCTACCACTACCATCTATCACTACCATCTACCACTACCATCTACCACTACCATCTACCCATAGTATCTACCACTAGCATCTATCACTACCATCTATCACTACCATCTACCACCAGCATCTATCACTACCATCTACCACCAGCATCTACCACTACCATCTACCACTACCATCTACCACCAGCATCTACCACTACCATCTACCACTACCATCTACCACCAGCATCTATCACTACCATCTACCACTACCATCTACCACTACCATCTATCACTACCATCTATCACTACCATCTATCGCTACCATCTACCACTACCATCTATCACTACCATCTACCACTACCATCTACCACTACCATCTATCACTACCATCTATCGCTACCATCTACCACTACCATCTATCACTACCATCTACCACTACCATCTACCACTACCATCTACCACCAGCATCTACCACTACCATCTACCACTACCATCTACCCATAGTATCTACCACTAGCATCTACATTTACCAGCATCTACCACCAGCATCTATCACTACCATCTACCATCTACCCATAGTATCTACCACTAACATCTACATTTACATTTACCAGCATCTACCACCAGCATCTATCACTACCATCTACCACTACCATCTACCCATAGTATCTACCACTAGCATCTACATTTACATTTACCAGCATCTACCACCAGCATCTATCACTACCATCTATCACTACCATCTACCACTACCATCTACCACTACCATATACCACTACCATCTACCACTACCATCTATCACTACCACTACCATCTACCACCAGCATCTATCACTACCATCTATCACTACCATCTACCCATAGTATCTACCACTACCATTTACCACTACCATCTACCCATAGTATCTACCACTAGCATCTACATTTACATTTACCAGCATCTACCACCAGCATCTATCACTACCATCTACCCATAGTATCTACCACTAGCATCTACATTTACATTTACCAGCATCTACCACCACCATCTATCACTACCATCTACCACTACCATCTACCCATAGTATCTACCACTAGCATCTACATTTACATTTACCAGCATCTACCACCAGCATCTATCACTACCATCTATCACTACCATCTACCACTACCATCTACCACTACCATCTACCACTACCATCTACCCATAGTATCTACCACTAGCATCTATCACTACCATATATCACTACCATCTACCACCAGCATCTATCACTATCATCTACCACCAGCATCTACCACTACCATCTACCACTACCATCTACCACCAGCATCTACCACTACCATCTACCACTACCATCTACCACTACCATCTACCACTACCATCAGCATCTATCACTACCATCTACCACTACCATCTATCACTACCATCTACCACTACCATCTATCACTACCATCTACCACTACCATCTACCACTACCATCTACCACTACCATCTACCACTACCATCTACCACTACCATCTATCACTACCATCTACCACTACCATCTACCACTACCATCTACCACCAGCATCTACCACTACCATCTACCACTACCATCTACCACTACCATCTACCCATAGTATCTACCACTAGCATCTACATTTACATTTACCAGCATCTACCACCAGCATCTACCACCAGCATTTGGATGTTCTGTTCCTGTTGTGAATCCTGTCTGCAGTCACATCAGGGAGATGAGGCTAGCTGGAGAACCTTTATCATGAGTACAGCTACCTGACGGTGGCATGGTTGAACCACCTGTCTCACCTGTCCTCCATCCACCTGTCTCATCTCTCCTCCATCCACCTGGCTCACCTCTCCTCCATTTATTTACATCAACCAGAGCCGTGGTTTGTAAGGAGCACAACTTGGACAGCTGGAGAACAGTGTTGTATGTGTCAGGCAGAGGCTGTGTAATCTGCTACTAATCAGTCCCTGTGTGCCGTCTGACAGCATGAGAGCACACACACTTTGTTCCATCCATCAGAAGGTCTCTAACGACAGCATGTGAGGAGAGGGGCACCGTGCCTTCACAGCCTCACTTCCATTCTCTGTCAAGATTTCTAACGGCTTTCACCATTCCAATTTAAAGCCACAAAGGGATGAGTGCTTCAGCACTTAATCAAAGGGATGAGTGCTTCAGCACTTAATAAAGTCTGAAGTGTTTCCTCACACTGATCTGGAGAGAATTAAGCATCAAAGTGTCATTTTAAGAGCTCTGTTTTCCACACTGTGATTGGCAAGAGGTAGGAGGAGGCAAGAGGCAGGAGGAGGCAGATGGACAAGAGGCAGGAGGAGGCAGAAGGACAAGAGGCAGGAGGAGAGGCAGGAGGAGGCAGATGGACAAGAGGCAGGAGGAGGCAGACGGACAAGAGGCAGGAGGAGCCAGACAGACAAGAGGCAGGAGGCAGGAGGAGAGGCAGGAGCCAGACGGACAGCTGCTTCCACCGCAATTAACCCTAAACACAGTTCATCTCAGTTCTCACCACTCTGGGGTGCTCTATGGTTATTCATGTGACCTACAGTATGTCTACCACTATGTATTTATTCATATGTACATCTTTTTTTTTGTGTGTAATTTTTCATGCTTTCTTGGATTGTTTTGTGTGTGAAGGATGCATCTGCATCTTGCTTTCTATGAATCTAAGTGACTTTCTATCTCAGATGCAGTTTTACTTTGAGGTTCCTCAGAGGGAACACCTGCTAGACTGCTTTACCCCTCATCACTGCTTGCAGATATAATAATAATAGTAATAATTATGATTGTGACTCTGTTCGCAGAGATCCAGGAGGAGGGTGAAGTTCAGCAGCGTCGGCGACACGTCCGAGGGCAGTGAGGGGTCCCCCACTGACCCCCCCCACTGACCCCCCCCCACTGACCCCCCCCCACTGCTGCATTTGCAGCATCAATAAAAAGTTGACACATGATTTGTTTAGTTTGATCATAATAAATAAATGAAATCCTTGGTTTATAAATCATGAGATAAATATAAGTAAATAGCATACAGTGGTAGAGGTTTCTGTAAAGTTATAATCTGTACTGCAAAGGTTATTAAAAAGGGAGGAGAGGGGTGATGGGGTGAGAGGGTGAGAGGGGTGGGAGGGTGAGTGGGGTGAGAGGGTGAGAGGGGTGAGAGGGTGAGAGGGGTGAGAGGGTGAGTGGGGTGAGAGGGTGAGAGGGGTGAGAGGAAGTTACCCCTGGAAGGTCCTCCTCCATACCAAGTTTCACTTGAGCAATAACTTCTGTACTGCTATACTTACCCTTAATGCAGTGTCACTACATAGCAAGTCCTGTGTCACTACATAGCAGGTCCTGTGTCACTTCATAGCAGGTCCTGTGTCACTACAATGTTGTTTCTACAGGTATCACTATGTAGTGACATGGTAGTTAATATTACCTTACTGTAAAGTATTAAATAGACCTGTCTGTATGTGTGAAGAGCTGGAGGAGAAGGATCTCTCCGCTAGATGGCAGTATGCTCACAAGGCTGAACGAGTCGACAGCTCCAGGTAGGATCATACCAGGCACACAGGGAGAGGACACATCTCAGCTCTGAAGACTGGTGAAGACAGATGAGGACAGATTAGGACTGGTGAAGACAGGTGAGGACAGATGAGGACTGGTGAGGACTGGTGAGGACAGATGAGGACTGGTGAGGACAGATGAGGACTGGTGAGGACTGGTGAGGACTGGTGAAGACAGATGAGGACTGGTGAGGACTGATGAGGAAATATGAGGACAGATGAAGACTGGTGAGGACAGATGAGGACTGATGAGGACAGATTAGGACTGGTGAGGACAGATGAGGACTGGTGAGGACTGGTGAGGACAGATGTCAGTATCACCTTCTCAGGCCATCCCCTTTTCTGCTTCTGTCACTAATCTGGGTGTTAAAATGGACCCTGAGCTCACCTTTGACACCCACATCAAACACCTCTGTAAGACATCATTCTACCACCTCAAGAACATCGCCAAACTCCGTCCAACACTCACCCTGGCAGATGCAGAGAAGCTTGTCCACGCCTGTGTCTCCTCCAGGCTGGACTATTGTAATGCACTCCTCACCAGAGACTGCAATACATCCAGAACAGCGCTGCCAGGCTCCTGATGAGGGTGCGTAAGTACGAATATATCACCCCAATCCTGAAATCTCTTCACTGGCTCCCTGTCCCACTCAAAATTCAATATCAGGTCTCTCTCCTCACCCACCAGTGCCTTCATGGACATGCCCCCCAGTTACCCCCCAGTTACCCTCAGGAACTCCTCACCCCCCAGACCTCCTTACGCCCCCCTACGCTCTTCAACCATAAACAACCATAAAGATCCTGTAAAGCAAATTCCATGATTTGCTTCTCAGTGCATTATATATTTATATACATATATACACATTGCCAGGAAAGGATTGAAGAAGTTGACGAGTATGGAACGCCGAGTTAGTCAGAATTAAATACATAAATAGATAAGTAAATAAATATATAAATACATAAATAAAAATGGCTATGAAATAAATGTAATGAAATAAAAAAAAGATGGTAATAAATATATAAATATAGCATCATATAATTATATATCTGAATCCATTTACCTACATCAATAAATAAATACATTTACTTATTTCAAAATTACGTTTTTGTAAAGACAACATTTATTTATTTCACGCGACTTTTATTTACTAATGCCACATTTATTTATTTTTGGAGACTTTTTTTGAACACCACATTTATTTTAAAATGTTCAGAATTTATTTCCTAGCCATATTTATTTATGTATTTATCTATTTATTTACTTATCTTTTTATTTATTAAATTCTGACTAACACATCCTCATCTATGTTCCATAGATGAGGACTTTCTAATGCGACCAAACTATACACACTAGATGAAATCCTGGATAGAAATTAATTGTTCATATCCATTTATGAAAATAGATATAAACAGTGATGATGTCAGTCAAGAAATCTTGGCAAATTAAAGTTCTGGGAATGTGAGTCTGTCTCTCCTCAGGTTCTGGGAATGTGAGCCTGTCTCTCCTCAGGTTCTGGGAATGTGAGTCTGTCTCTCCTCAGGTTCTGGGAATGTTAGCCTGTCTCTCCTCAGGTTCTGGGAATGTGAGTCTGTCTCTCTTCAGGTTCTGGGAATGTGAGCCTGTCTCTCTCCTGAGGTTCTGGGAATGTGAGTCTGTCTCTCCGAAGTTCCTGTATTTCCTACTGAGGCAGACTACAGCCACAGCAGAACTGTGACAGGGACAGAAACAACTCAAATCTGCTAACACTTTCTGGTAACCTTTAAAAACGACATCTGTTAGTTAGTCGTTAATTAGTTAATAGTCGTTAAACGATCAAGAAACAATTTGTGATAGTTTATTGTCTAGAGAAATAGGTCATTTTCTGAGGCTAGTTAATATAAAGTGTTACCAAAACTCTAGAGTACAGAGTAGTAAACAGCCTCTTTACAAGGGTGAGCAGAAGGCAAACATATTGCTTGTTTTCTTTTTTACAATTCTAATGGCTGTTCTCCTAAGATTTACAAGAATAGGATATAAAATGCAAAATGGCATTTCAACATTTCAAAATGTATAGCATTTATGTGACTCACCTTTCTCTGGGCAGGACAAACAGACGTCAACTAAGGGCCCACTTCAGACGACACGGTTTTAACAAGTTAGATACTGTACATTACAAATAACCCTTCCATCAACACCCTTACTGCACAAACATTTGACCTCTGTAGTCTCACAGTATCTTAATATATATAATCTATATCATAATATGATCTAAAAGACATATCTGACTATTCCAAATGTTACATCCTGAACTGAAGATGAGGATCTCCAGGGAAACAGACGGAATCACATACATGTAGAATGACATACATGTAGAATGGCATACATGTAGAATCACATACATGTAGAATCACATACATGTAGAATGACATACATGTAGAATGGCATACATGTAGAATCACATACATGTAGAATGACATACATGTAGAATGGCATACATGTAGAATCACATACATGTGGAATCACATACATGTAGATTGACAACTTGTATTGCTGTAGATAGTAACCATTATACTGTTGCAACAATAATAATAGCAGAAGTGAAGATACAGTACGTATTAATGAGTCATTTATCTGACATAAGTACAAGACCAGTATAGTGTTTGAAATATTATTGATTTGAATGTGTGTAGTAGTAAGTGAGTATATGTACAATATGTATAATATGTGTGCGTGTGCATGGATGTGTATGTGAATGTTTGTATGTGTGCGTGCATGTGTGGGGGTATGTGTGTGTATGTGTGTGTGTGGGGGTGTGTGGGTATGTGTGTGTGCATGTGTGTGTGGGTGTGTGTGTATGTACTGTCTGTGTGTGTGCATGTGTGTGTGGGTGTGTGTGTATGTACTGTCTGTGTGTGTGCATGTGTGTGTGGGTGTGTGTATGTACTGTCTGTGTGTGTGTGCTCCTCAGGTCTCAGGTGAAGAAGTCTTTGGAGATGGCCTCTACGAAGTTGGGAGCAGACATGAGGATGCCGATGGTGCACAGGATGGTGAACACTGAGAAGGCCATGAGACACAGCCGGTCGATCACCGCCGCCGCAAACTTCCACTCGCTGCACAGAGACTCGTCCTCGTCCTGGCTCCGGAAGCGCTTGGCGATGTACTGCACCTCCTCCAGGATCTTGGTGAGGTCAGTCCCCCCGGAGCCTCCAGGGCCCAGGCCCCCGCTGAGCCCCATGCTGCCCGGGGAGGAGAGCCCCGCCCTGGGCAGCAGCACCTCCTCCTCCCCCGGTCCCACCAGCCTGGAGCACAGCACACCAGCGTCAGGGGAGGTGCTGTAGTGCATGCTGTCCATGCCCCGGAAGCCCAGGTAGAGCATGTTGCCATTGGAGGGCGTGAGCGCCCCCTGGTGGAGGCTGGTCTCCACGCTGGCCAGGCTGCCGCGGGGCTGCTTGTTGTGGCAGGCTGGACGTACGCGCTCCTCCCCAGGACGCTTCATACGCAGGAACCAGGCGCACCAGTTCAGCAGCACCACACGTGTCTGAAGGTGCAGAGGTCACGTTAGGGCTGGTACACATGTCTGAAGGCGCAGAGGTCACGTTAGGGCTGGTACACGTGTCTGAAGGCGCAGAGGTCACGTTAGGGCTGGTACACGTGTCTGAAGGCGCAGAGGTCACGTTAGGGCTGGTACACGTGGGCTGCGTGGGGGGCTGTACACATGGGTGGGTCAGGTGAGTGTGTGCTGGGGGCTGTGTGAGTGGGTGTGTATCAAATAGTGCATAATGTGAATGCATGAACAGACACAAGCAGTAAAGTGTGTGTACATACAGTTTGTCTGTTTGCAGTTAAAACAATGAACACCACTTGTGTGGTAAACCAGGTACCTCTTAGTGGCACCAGACTGAACAAGCACAACCTGAAACATCACAGCTTCAACCAAGAAAAGTCCTTTTATAACTCAGCTCCTGACAAAGTGTGCCCTTCAAGGTTGACCTGTGGCAGTCCCACTTTCTTATAAACACATTTCTATTCCCCTCATGGCTCGCGGCCGACAGCTTACCACCCCCCCCCCCCCCCCCCCCCCCCCCCCCCCCCAAGGGATCCTCTCATGTAGAAACGTTAACCTTCAGGGGAAGTCACTCCATAATGGGATTCTGTGTGTTTGCCGTTTGGTGTTCCGACTGACTTACCCACTTTGGCATTTTGCCTCCGTCTGGGTCGTGATGGTGATACTGCAGCACCAGGACGGTAGCGATGACCGACAAGCCCACGATGACCATGGTGGTGGCAAAGTACTGGGCTGGAACATAAAGCACACAGACTGCTTCACCTCCACCTCCGAAAGGGAGGGAGAGCAGACTACTCTGGTTCTGAACCTCTTTCTAACCTGCAGATGTGAGCTGGCGACACCAGCAGAGAGACAGCAGAGAAACAGCAGAGAGACAGCAGAGAGACAGCAGAGAGACAGCAGAGAGATGCAGCAGAGAGACAGCAGAGAGACAGCAGGGAGAGACAGCAGAGAGACAGCAGAGAGACAGCAGAGAGACAGCAGAGAGAGACAACAGAGAGACAGCAGAGAGAGACAGCGGAGAGACAGCAGAGAGACAGCAGAGAGACAGCAGTGAGAGACAGCAGAGAGACAGCAGAGAGACGCAGCAGAGAGACAGCAGAGAGATGCAGCAAAGAGAGACAGCAGAGAGACGCAGCAGAGAGACAGCAGAGAGACAGCAGAGAGACACCAGAGAGAGACAGCAGAGAGACAGCAGAGAGACAGCAGAGAGACAGCAGAGAGAGACAGCAGAGAGACAGCAGAGAGAGACAGCAGAGAGACGTTGCAGAGAAACAGCTCACAGCAATGCTGCGAAGTGACTAATAGGTCCGTGAGGCAACTCTGACCCGTTTGCTTACTAGGCTGCAGTTTAATCTAGTTAAGTATTTGCACCCCTTGCAAAAACCTGTACAGACCTAACGCTCCCTGAGCAAAATAAAAACTTGAAATTGTTTATTTTTTCATGTGCCACCTGGGTATGGGGAAGTCTTGTATCCAGGGGAAACAGTTAACACGACTATGGGTGAGGAATCACACTTAGTGTCAGTCCTAGTTTCTCAGGACTAACACTTCCATGTGACACCTTCCTCTCCAGATGCAGAAGGGTGGGAGCAGGAGTGAGGAGGAGAGGAGGAGTGAGGAGGAGAGGAGCAGCAGTGAGGAGGAGAGGAGTGAGGAGGAGCAGGAGTGAGGAGGAGCAGGACTGAGGAGGAGAGGAATGAGGAGGAGAGGAGTGAGGAGGAGCAGGAGTGAGGAGGAGCAGGACTGAGGAGGAGAGGAATGAGGAGGAGAGGATCAGGAGTGAGGAGGAGAGGAGTGAGGAGGAGAGGAGCAGGAGTGAGGAGGAGAGGAGTGAGGAGGAGAGGAGTAAGGAGGAGTGAGGAGGAGAGGAGGAGTGAGGAGGAGAGGAGCAGCAGTGAGGAGGAGAGGAGTGAGGAGGAGCAGGAGTGAGGAGGAGCAGGACTGAGGAGGAGAGGAATGAGGAGGAGAGGAGTGAGGAGGAGCAGGAGTGAGGAGGAGCAGGACTGAGGAGGAGAGGAATGAGGAGGAGAGGATCAGGAGTGAGGAGGAGAGGAGTGAGGAGGAGAGGAGCAGGAGTGAGGAGGAGAGGAGTGAGGAGGAGAGGAGTAAGGAGGAGTGAGGAGGAGAGGAGGAGTGAGGAGGAGAGGAGCAGCAGTGAGGAGGAGAGGAGCAGCAGTGAGGGGGAGAGGAGTGAGGAGGAGCAGGAGTGAGTAGGAGCAGGACTGAGGAGGAGAGGAATGAGGAGGAGAGGATCAGGAGTGAGGAGGAGAGGAGTAAGGAGGAGTGAGGAGAAGAGGAGTGAGGAGGAGAGGAGCAGGAGTGAGGAGGAGAGGAGGAATGAGGAGGAGAGGAGTGAGGAGGAGCAGGAATAAGGAGGAGAGGAGCAGCAGTGAGGAGGAGAGGAGTAAAGAGGAGTGAGGAGGAGAGGAGCAGAAGTGAGAAGGAGAGGAGGAATGAGGAGGAGAGGAGCAGGAGTGAGGAGTGAGGAGGAGAGGAGGAGTGAGGAGGAGAGGAGTGAGGGGGAGAGGAGCAGGAGTGAGGAGGGAACTCACCTATGAGGGGTACAGAGTCGGACGTGGCGGGCATGATTTCAGCGACCAGCAGCATGAAGACGGTGAGAGAGAGCAGCACTGTGATCCCTGAGGGACGGAGACAAGCACAGCCCTTTATTCCTCACAGTCACCATCACAGTACAAGCACAGCCCTTTAATCCTCACAGTCACCATCACAGTACAAGCACAGCCCTTTACTCCTCACAGTCACCATCACAGTACAAGGACTACGCAGTGAAATATCCTTTGCTGACTCTGTAAATGTGCTGATAATATAAAAATAGTAAGTAAAAGAAAATAGATATGTATGGATAATCAACCAATTATTTCCAAATGTTGGTCTATGTATTCATATTATTGCTATAAATATGAACACAAGGAGACAGAAGCAGACAGAAGACGGTAGGAGTCCAGCTGTGTTAGAAAGGATGCATTCCAATATTTTCCCCTAACGTGTTTTATTTTATAATCAGATCTGTAGAAGGGAAGCATCTGAAGCATTTCAGAAGCAGCCAATCAGAGTCATATAATCCAACATGTCTCCTCCTCTTTCCGTCCTCTAAACCCAGGATCAGATGGTTTTCAAGATAACACTGTTAAGTACCAGGAGTCTGTAAGTAGGAAGTCCTTCACCCAGCAGTGAGTCTGTGTCCAGAGCTACAGCCTCTAAAGTTTCCTAATGAACTCCTCCGATCAATAAAACAGGCCAATACAAGGAACAAGATGGATAGAGCACATTATTCTCATTAACAGCTGTTTGCTTACACACCTGAGTCAGTAGATATCACAGGAAGTCCCACTATGGTACTGGTAAACTCTCAAACACACACACACAATCCACCCTTGTGACATTCAGTTTTGATCCAGAACATCAAAATGTTGGAGAGTGTTCAGATGTATTCTGGGCCAGGTCCACGTGTAGCTCAGCCCCCCAGCCCTCCAGCCCTCCAGCCCTCCAGCCCCCCAGCCCTCCAGATTCCAGCCCTCCAACCTTCCAGCCCCCCAGCCCCTCCAGCCCCCCAGCCCCCCAGTCCCCCAGCCCTCCAGTCCTCCAGTCCTCCAGCCCCCCAGCCCTCCAGCCCCCCAGCCCTCCAGCCCCACAGCCCCCCAGCCCTCCAGATTCCAGCCCTCCAACCTTCCAGCCCCCCAGCCCCTCCAGCCCCCCAGCCCTCCAGTCCTCCAGCCCCCCAGTCCTCCAGCCCCCCAGCCCTCCAGCCCCACAGCCCTCCAGTCCTCCAGCCCCCCAGCCCCCCAGCGCTCCAGCCCCCCAGCCCTCCAGATTCCAGCCCTCCAACCTTCCAGCCCCCCAACCCCTCCAGCCCCCCAGCCCTCCAGCCCTCCAGCCCCCCAGCCCTCCAGATTCCAGCCCTCCAACCTTCCAGCCCCTCCAGCCCCCCAGCCCCCCAGTCCTCCAGCCCCCCAGCCCTCCAGTCCTCCAGCCCTCCAGCCCCCCAGCCCCTCCAGCCCCCCAGTCCTCCAGCCCCCCAGCCCTCCAGCCCTCCAGCCCCACAGCCCTCCAGCCCCCCAGCCCTCCAGCCCCCCAGCCCTCCAGCCCTCCAGCCCTCCAGCCCCCCAGCCCTCCAGCCCTCCAGCCCCCCAGCCCTCCAGCCCTCCCCTGCCTGCGACTGAATATTTCACCTGAGACACGTATCGATTCCAGCTGACTGTTCTGCAGCCTGGGGTCTGGGACACACAGGGAGCAGATGTCTAAACTTCCTCATTAAACTAGCCTCATATTGAGTGTTCTGAAATCTTGTTTATCAAAGTACCTCAATTATCAATAATTCCTAAACAAGTGGGTGAATTGTTATTGCTAACAAGATCTGCATGTAAATTAAATATTAATGAAACATTTAAATCCATAGTGCTCTATCACTGGAGCATGAACCCAGAAAGCTAAATCTGCCTGTAGAGTTTAGATACACAGGCACGCACACACACACACACACACACACACATATTTTTTTTGCATTATACTCGGCCATCACAGCCCAGCAGAGCTGAGCCTGTCTCACCCAGCTGAGCGTGTCTCACCCAGCTGAGCGTGTCTCACCCAGCTGAGCCTGTCTCACCTAGCTGAGCGTGTCTCACCTAGCTGAGCGTGTCTCACCCAGCTGAGCCTGTCTCACCCAGCTGAGCGTGTCTCACCCAGCTGAGCCTGTCTCACCCAGCTGAGCCTGTCTCACCCAGCTGAGCGTGTCTCACCCAGCTGAGCGTGTCTCACCCAGCTGAGCCTGTCTCACCCAGCTGAGCCTGTCTCACCCAGCTGAGCCTGTCTCACCCAGAGAGATCTTCTCCCCGGAGTCAGCTGGCAGCAGGAAGACCAGCAGGGCCAGGGTGGAGATGAGCACGCAGGGGATGAGCAGGTTCAGGCCGTAGTACAGCGTCCGCCGCCGCATCACCACTGTGAACGTCACGTCAGGGTACGGCTCCTTGCAGCAGTCATAGAAACGCTCGCTCCTACGCCCCGGGACCTCTGGGGAACACACACACACACGTGTGTACAGTATATATATATACACAAACACACACACGTGTGTACAGTATATATATATACACAAACACACACACACACGTGTGTACAGTATATATATATATATACACAAACACACACACACATGTATACAGTATATATATATACACAAACACACACACACACATGTATACAGTATATATATATACACAAACACACACACACACGTGTGTACAGTATATATATATACACAAACACACACACACACGTATACAGTATATATATATACACAAACACACACACGTGTGTACAGTATATATATATACACAAACACACACACACACGTATACAGTATATATATATACACAAACACACACACGTATACAGTATATATATATACACAAACACACACACACACGTGTGTACAGTATATATATATACACAAACACACACACACACGTGTGTACAGTATATATATATACACAAACACACACACACACTTATACAGTATATATATATACACAAACACACACACACACGTGTGTACAGTATTTATATATACACAAACACACACACACGTATACAGTATATATATACACAAACACACACACACACGTATACAGTATATATATATACACAAACACACACACACACGTATACAGTATATATATATACACAAACACACACACACATGTAGACAGTATATATATATATATATACACATTTATACACTATTTAGAATATACACACAAATGAAAAGTACATACGTATATACAAAGACACAAACACTCATAAAAACACACACGGAAACATACATTTATACATACACAGAGAAAGTGAAGACACTTAACTGTTATTGCACCCTTCTAATCACAGAGACAACAGATTAAAACATTCCGTGTTGGTAACAGTCTCCTGCTGCTATGCTCTTTCTTCTTGTCTCAGAACATTGGCTTAGGCTTCATATTAGGCCATAGAAGGGTTAGAAGGGAATAATCGAGCATGTGGCTGGTGAAATGGCCAACATGCCTCCTGCTATTTTCAATTAAGTGGAGTCTTACACCCCATTGGCTGAGCGTGTCTCCAGAGTGCCTGACATCCTCCTCCCCCCTCTCTGCTATAGCCCTCCTCCTCCTCCTCCTCCTCCTTCTCCTCCTCCTCCTCCCCCTCTCTGCTACAGCTCTCCTCCCCCACTCTTCTACAGCCCTCCTCCTCCTCCCCCTCTCTGCTACAGCCCTCCTCCTCCTCCTCTTCCTCCTCCTCCTCCTCCTTCTCCTCCTCCTCCTCCCCCTCTCTGCTATAGCCCTCCTCCTCCTCCTCTTCCTCCTCCTTCTCCTCCTCCTCCTCCCCCTCTCTGCTATAGCCCTCCTCCTCCTCCTCTTCCTCCTCCTCCTCCTCCTTCTCCTCCTCCTCCTCCCCCTCTCTGCTACAGCTCTCCTCCCCCACTCTTCTACAGCCCTCCTCCTCCTCCCCCTCTCTGCTACAGCCCTCATCCTCTTCCTCCTCCTCCTCCTCCTTCTCCTCCTCCTCCTCCCCCTCTCTGCTATAGCCCTCCTCCTCCTCCTCTTCCTCCTCCTCCTTCTCCTCCTCCTCCTCCCCCTCTCTGCTATAGCCCTCCTCCTCCTCCTCTTCCTCCTCCTCCTCCTCCTTCTCCTCCTCCTCCTCCCCCTCTCTGCTACAGCTTTCCTCCTCCCCCTCCTCTTCCTCCTCCTGCTGCTCCTCCCCCTCTCTACTACAGCCCTCCTCCCCCTCTCTGCTACAGCCCTCCTCCCCCACTCTTCTACAGCCCTCCTCCTCCTCCCCCTCTCTGCTACAGCCCTCCTCCTCCTCCTCTTCCTCCTCCTCCTCCTCCTCCTCCTTCTCCTCCTCCTCCTCCCCCTCTCTGCTATAGCCCTCCTCCTCCTCCTCTTCCTCCTCCTCCTTCTCCTCCTCCTCCTCCCCCTCTCTGCTATAGCCCTCCTCCTCCTCCTCTTCCTCCTCCTCCTCCTCCTTCTCCTCCTCCTCCTCCCCCTCTCTGCTACAGCTCTCCTCCTCCCCCTCCTCTTCCTCCTCCTGCTGCTCCTCCCCCTCTCTACTACAGCCCTCCTCCCCCTCTCTGCTACAGCTCTCCTCCCCCACTCTTCTACAGCCCTCCTCCTCCTCCCCCTCTCTGCTACAGCCCTCCTCCTCCTCCTCTTCCTCCTCCTCCTTCTCCTCCTCCTCCTCCCCCTCTCTGCTATAGCCCTCCTCCTCCTCCTCTTCCTCCTCCTCCTCCTCCTCCTCCTCCTCCTCCTCCTCCTCCTCCCCCTCTCTGCTATAGCCCTCCTCCACCTCCTCTTCCTCCTCCTCCTCCTCCTTCTCCTCCTCCTCCTCCCCCTCTCTGCTACAGCTCTCCTCCTCCCCCTCCTCTTCCTCCTCCTGCTGCTCCTCCCCCTCTCTACTACAGCCCTCCTCCCCCTCTCTGCTACAGCCCTCCTCCCCCACTCTTCTACAGCCCTCCTCCTCCTCCCCCTCTCTGCTACAGCCCTCCTCCTCCTCCCCCTCTCTGCTACAGCCCTCTTCGCTCCCTCTCTTTGTCCAGGCGTTCCTTATACCAAATGGGGGTCCCTCTCCATCCCCAGGGACCTGTGCCCCGGGCTGCACCGATCATTAACCAGCAGCAAGCAGGCTTCCTCCTTTAGGCTGGAGTAGAGGAAGGCAGCCGAGGCATGCAGGACCGGGCCCTGCACCCTCCTTTAAGGAGAGTGTGGATGCAGGGCTAACGAGACAGATCATAAACCAAGACAACCAGCCTCTCCGGTCTTCAAGAAGGGACGCATGTGTTTTATGCTGCAAGAAGCGAAAATCCGATATCAACTGGGGGGGGGGGGGGGGGGGGCGAGACGATTACATTGACATTTTCAGTTCCTGCAGGGGGACACATAACAAAAGTTGTGCTGCAACACATCGACTACGTTAAACTTATAATAACTGTTTTTGCGTCTATAATCAGCCCCTTTACTGCATATTATTAATATTTAAATTACTTACTTATGTTTACAGACAAATATTGGCGGGGGACAAATCTTATCTTCCTTAGGATTGGGGGTGTGTGAGAGAAGGACGTAGAGAAGGATGTTCAAAGGACATAGATGCTACAGCCTTGTTTCAGCATCTGTAATTAGCCGTTTAAAGCTACATGTCAGATTGTGATGAAACCCTGAAGGAGGGCTTCTCTGCTGACGGCTATCTCATGACATTCAGCTAACTGACAGTCAGAGCTGAGGTGAACAGGGAAGGTTTTGGAAACCAAATATCACTTGCTCAGCAAGCTTTATTTCATCATCCAAATGCTTGACTGGGCAGAACGAGCAGGGAGATGAATATTCTAGCTCTCCTTCCCCCCTCTGGGTTAACAAGCTCTGCGCTGGCATCTGCAGACCTTTCCCCAGCAGGGCTAAACTCTGGAGGATTGCTGAACAACAGCTAGGCAGTTTTAACAAGCATTGGATATGATGTTTGTTATGTAAATCCTGCTGTTTTCTCCTTCCACTCCTGAACAACTCGCCACCTTTAGAGGCATCAAAACAAGCATCCTCCTGGAAGTAGTTCAGCCATGGCTGTAAGCCGATCCTGCTGGCCTCCAGCTGCCACAAGCTGAGTGAGCGATGAGACTAGGTGATGGCAGACCTTTCTTCCATGCAGACAAGTTGTTATCCAACATACTCACACACTGAGGCACTGATACTCTTTACACTCATACGTCTGAAAGCATCTTAAGAAAACCTTCCAAAAGAATGTTCTTGACTTGACCAGCTCGATAGAGTACATCACGGCAGCTTCTCCTGGGAGGAACTCACCAACCAGGTCCCACTCTCCGTTAGCGATGTATCCGGTCACGTCCGCCTCCACCATCTGCAGGTCCAGGGACCAGCCGCCGTACGTCCACGAGCCAAACTTGAGGTCACAGCGCTGGACGTCAAAGGGAAACCAGCGAACGTCGATGTAGCACGTGCTCTTGAATATCCCTGTACAAAGGATGTGGGATTGTAAGCAATGCGTTAAAAAACATCTTTAAATAATTATGGTTATATAAACAGGTTGCCAAGCCACAGATTTATCTCAGGCAGGGTGAAAACTGTGAAATAGGAATAATCCATTTTATAATCAAATATACAACAATTTCTGCTATGATTGTGTGGAATTATCAGAGGACCAGGAGCACAGCTGTGGGGATGCCAGAGGAGGTGATGTAGAGGAGCACAGCTGTGGAGATGCCAGAGGAGGTGCTGTAGAGGGGCACAGCTGTGGGGATGCCAGAGGAGGTGATGTAGAGGGGCACAGCTGTGGAGATGCCAGAGGAGGTGCTGTAGAGGGGGGCACAGCTGTGGAGATGCCAGAGGAGGTGCTGTAGAGGGGGGGCACAGCTGTGGGGATGCCAGAGGAGGTGATGTAGAGGAGCACAGCTGTGGGGATGCCAGAGGAGGTGATGTAGAGGAGGAGGAGAAGGCGCCAGTTGCCCAAGCAGAAAGAATGGAGACAAGCCTCTTGATTTACATGCACTGAGTCCCTCCAGTAAGATAAATAGCAGAGAAATTCAATTTGTTCCCAATCACTAAGCGTCTGCAAAGCGCTTCCTCCTGTCTCCTCCTTCATAGCGGCACTTGGTTCTGTGTTGGATGTCTTTCCCCTGCAATAAGGTCTCCCTGGACCCTTGTGAATGGCCCGTTTGACTGAATGGCCACTCACTGATAGCGGGTTGATCCCTCTGTTTAACATACACCCTCCTCCCTTCCTCCTCACAGAAACAGAGATATTCCACTGTCCACTGTCTGTCATCAGGCATGTGTTTGTGACTATTGCTTATTGCCTGATGTTTAACAGTCCAGTGTTTCTCCTTGAGTTCAGGCCTCGTCAGCACGAGGCCAGCAGCGATGGTCCAGCTGAGGGCTGTCCTGGGAGAAGCCCTGCTCATGGCAGGTGGTGACCTTGTGAAGCATGGAGGTGGGACATTACCGGCAAGGAGGAGGAGGGCTGGGAGGAGGAGGAGGAGGAGGAAGGCTGTAGCAGGTTAGGGAGGAGGTAAGGAGGGGTGGAAGGAGGAGGTAAGGAGGGATGGAAGGAGGAGGAGGAAGTAAGGAGGGATGGAAGGAGGAGGTAAGGAGGGATGGGAGGAGGAGGTAAGGAGGAGGAGGTAAGGAGGAGGAGGTAAGGAGGGGTGGAAGGAGGAGGTAAGGAGGGATGGAAGGAGGAGGAGGAAGTAAGGAGGGATGGGAGGAGGAGGTAAGGAGGGATGGGAGAAGGAGGTAAGGAGGAGGTAAGGAGGGGTGGGAGGAGGAGGTAAGGAGGGATGGGAGGAGGAGGTAAGGAGGAGGAGGTAAGGAGGAGGTAAGGAGGGATGGGAGGAGGAGGTAAGGAGGAGGTAAGGAGGGGTGGGAGGAGGAGGTAAGGAGGGATGGGAGGAGGAGGTAAGGAGGAGGAGGTAAGGAGGAGGTAAGGAGGGATGGGAGGAGGAGGTAAGGAGGGATGGGAGGAGGATGTGAGGACACAGCTCCTGGAGATATTACCCCTCAGATCCAGTTTAGACGTCTCAGTCACCGCTTCGAAAGAAATTCTGATATCAATCAATGCCCATCTTAATGACATTCTTAAAGGTCATAAAGCAGATTTACTGACCTGGCTATGACTCTACAGCTCATAAGGGACTCTGCTGTTCTCCATCCAAAATGGAGACGAGATAATTGTGTCAGCCACGGTCAGCATAGAGCTAACTGTTTATGTGAGGTGTGTGCTTGTGTACTCTGGGCTGATGTTGTGCAGAATGCAGCTAATCTACATCAGCTCTGCATGACTTGATGCATTAGTTATGGTCGGCTCATCAGCACAGGCACCGCCTCCTCTCTCTGGGCGTGCAGAAGGCCGTGCGAACAGGGTGGAGGGAAACAGGGTCCTATCAGAGGACTTCACCTGTGGACTTCACCTCATCCATCAGCGCCATCACTTGTCATTAACTTTCAGTGACCCTTTTGACTTTCTTGATTCTAATTTTGTCACAAACTCAAACACTACTGGACACCTATCTAGTACACTTTACAATATAGCTCAGTGATACAACTATTTTGTATAAAACTGCAATTATGATGAGATTATTATACATAACAGTTATAGGAAAACAGCATCTTGGGTTCTGGAGTATCTGGGATCAGGTACTGGCAGGAACCCTTAAGTTCACGCAAGTGAACACCTGCCTAATATACTATATTTACTCTACACTATATATTATAATGTAGAGTGTTGGACTCTATATTCACTTTTACCATCCACATGTTACAGTATGAGCAAACAAATATCAGCAGATCATCTGTTAGGAGGTATTTAAAAGTCTAAAAATACGAGAGCAGCTTGGTTGTTAGTGTGTGGGGCTCCAGTCTCACCTGGGGGCAGGTACTGGCAGTAGCCCGTAGAGTTCACCAGCACGTTGGTGTGGAAGGTAGCATCAAATCGCTCATCAGCGCTGTGGAGGCACACACAAAGGAGCAGTTAGCCTCATTAGCTAACTGCTCTTATTTTTTACTGCTTTTATTTGCTCATAAAATCGAACCTTGTAGCTTTAGTGAGAAAACAAGACCATTAAAGCCCTCTGGACGGGCTGGCTTAGTGTTGCCATGACAAGGGCTGTGTAAATCAGAGTTACACAGCACAGCACAGCCCAGCACAATATACACATCTGCTGTACGCACAGAGGAAACATCAACACACAGCCACAGACATACTGTACAAACTTTGTTATGCAGCTCAGGGACACACAAACACACACACACACACACACACAGACAGTCAGTGAGAAGGTTATGAAAGCATTTGAATGAGCAGTGTTTTAGACTGTGAGATTTAGGCTCAGCCGCTTCAGAGTCTCAAACATAAACAAATGAAACCAGCAGACGCGACCACACACACACATACAGACACCAACATACACACACACATACACACACTCACCCACATACACACACACACTGCTGTGCCCCAGCAAAATCTAAAGTTTCAGTTTAAACCAGTTACTTTGTTAGTCAGTGCATTAATTTGGATTGATAATCCCAGAAAAAAATAAACAGTATCCCAATCAACGCTTGTAAAAGTGTTTAACCGAAAACACAAACCCATGTCAGAGCGCTCTTCTGAGCTTGCCAAACAGCCAGTGCAGCACGCACACAGAAGTCCAGGTGTCGGACTCGGCACTCAAGTCAGAATTGAGGTAAGAAAACATGACAAAACTAAAGATAGTTTCTAAATGATAGCCCTACCAATCATCTTATTTTGACTAAAACATTAAAACAATATTACATGAAGCAAAAAAAACTGTATTAGCGTTCAAAGGAATTTGGAAAAAAATCCCTGCCGAAGCTGATATCAAATTTGCGTCCCTGAACTGTTGTAGCCTATAGTTGGTTAAGCAAAGGGAGTTTGTATAGCCGAGTAGTGCATTGTGTGCAGCAAGCTTGAAAGAAAAAAGGGATATGAATAGGGGCCTGTGCCCCAGTAGAGTTTCATGTCTAACAACGCCGCTGGACAGGACATTGAGGGATGTGTGTGCATGTCTATGATCTCCAGTACAGGACATTGAGGGATGTGTGTGCATGTCTATGATCTCCAGTACAGGACATTGAGGGATGTGTGTGCATGTCTATGATCTCCAGTACAGGACATTGAGGGATGTGTGTGCATGTATATGATCTCCAGTACAGGACATTGAGGGATGTGTGTGCATGTCTATGATCTCCAGTACAGGACATTGAGGGATGTGTGTGCATGTATATGATCTCCAGTACAGGACATTGAGGGATGTGTGTGCATGTATATGATCTCCAGTACAGGACATTGAGGGATGTGTGTGCATGTATATGATCTCCAGTACAGGACATTGAGGGATGTGTGTGCATGTATATGATCTTCAGTACAGGACATTGAGGGATGTGTGTGCATGTATATGATCTTTAGTACAGGACATTGAGGGATGGAGTGATCCTTTATTAATGATGTGCGTCGAGCTGTTGCCACGTCTGGTGACAAGAGGAAACAAGGAAGCTTGAATTTACTGTAGCAGAACGTTCGTCAGAACAGTGGGCTCAGTCAATTAATAAACTATCCTAGATAAACTGTAGTTTTCATGTACTATATATGAACAGCAGTTTTACTGTAAATGAACTGCAGTTTTCCTGGACTGTAAGACGTAAGAGGACGTGTTGGTACCTGTTGTACAGCAGGATGTCGGGCCTCCAGATCTGGCTGTCAGGGAACCTGACGTTGGTGACTCCAGGGTAGTCTGTGGCGTTCCAGCGCAGGTAGTGGTCCGTCCAGTACTGGAGATCACACACACACACAGGGGGTCAGCTTCAGGTTTACTCTCTACAGACCACCGACCCATTCCCTGATCAACTGGCTCTGTATTAAAGCTCAAAAAATTATGAATACAAACATAAAGCTTGTACTACAAAGGCTGTTGATTGGTATTGTAATGGAAATGTTGGTCATATGCATAGATGTATGTGTATGAAATCTATAATCTTCTATGTTCATTGGTAAGAGACAGGAAGGGAAGATAATTAAGTTGAGTTCAAAGGAATGTGAGGTGCTGATGGCTCTGTGGGCAGCTTGCCCTGGGGGATGGGTGAAGCATTTTATATGGCCTTCTGTCCTCTGGTTACTGTAAGGGGTCAATGAGACAGTTGCTCTGAACTTTGGCTAGAAGGACTGTGTCCTGTTTCATTGTTTGTGTTAATTAAAAGTATTGTTTGAAGATGGTCACACAAAGGACAGTTGACCATTTGACTGGTCAACCCCTGTGGCTTTATTATCTACTGCTCTGGGGAGAGCTGTGACATCAAAGAACAGTGAAACAATCGCTAGGGAGATGTATTGTTTCAAACTGTCACCAAGTTGAGTTGGCCAATCACAGAGTTTGTTTCATTGATTGATTGACCATATAGAATGCCATTTGATCTTAAGTTTATATAAGGCAGTGCATGAGTGCTGGCTGTGCATCACTCTTGCGAACGATTTGTGGCTATCACACCCTTCGCCAAGACGGATCACAAAGTACTTTGTTTAAATCATATGTAATTGTATAGTCTAATAAATTGTATTAAAACCATATCCCTTGACTATTCAGATCGACACAGTGCCACTCGAATTCTTCCTTTACACTTGGTGCCGAAACCCGGGATCCTCGTCTGCTCAGCGTTTAACAGACTTCTCCCTCTGATGGCGATTTGATCAATCCGGCTGGAACAGCTGCCTTAACCTCCAAAATTTTTCGGAGACAGCGGGGCCGATTCTAGGGGAGTTTTACTGGTTACGCTGTTGCTGACGCGGGGTCTTAAAGAAACAGGTGAGATATTCTTTTTGGTCACTGTGTGATATTGAATTGTCTAAATATGGTTATAGGCTATTGTCAATAATTCGGTTAAAAGTTAGTAATTGGGCAGTGGTCTGAGGAACAGTGTCCTGTACGTGTGAGTCGTACGAATTAATGAGGTACGGTTGTTGAACCTATCTTTTACGTGAGAGTCGTAAAAAACAAATCTGCAGAGTGTGTCGACGGACATACATAGAGGTCGTGTGTTTGACGAAACAACACAGAGGGAGAAAAAATTCACATGTGATATCGTGTTATGTGTTTCTTGGAGACCCTAAGGATTAGAATATGTTGGATTGGTGATAGTTTGAGAAGTTGTATTGGCAATTGTGGTCATAACAGTTCTTATGTATTACTAAGGCGTTACATGATTCTAAGTCCAGAAGAGAAGTGGAAAAGTATACTTGTGAGAACCGGTAACCAGCTGAGTTAAAAATAAAAAAAAAGATAAAGAAAAGAAGTTAGGAAGTAGGTATAGGCCTATGAAATTTCAAAGTAAGTTTGTAAACGCGCGTGTTCATTTTTGTTTTACTTGCAAGTTATGTTTTTTGAGGTTAAAAGAAGTATGGGTAGTAATTAATGGTGTCAACGTAAAAGCTATATCTACAAATTACAAAAATCAAAATTTTAAATTCTTTTTATTTTGGTTTGAACGTTTGTAATTTACGATTGTAGGCTATTCGGTAAGGGTATATGTTCATTGACAAGTTGTGAAATCGGAATTTGAGAGTAAAAAAAAAAAAAAAGAAAGGAAGGGTGTAATTGTGTCTTTATGTTCCTTCGTTGGTTATTGTTGGTTCAATGTGTTCAAATATGGATTGTAATTCGAAAATGAATAGGGCTAAAGATTGGTCTGGAGGCAGAATTAACCTGTCCAAACATCGATTACATAAAGCAAAAGTATGGTAACGATAGTTTATTGCAAATGCAAATATGGATTGATATATGTGGATTTCGGAGTGTGGGTTCATTTTGTTGTGAAATTATGAAAAGCTTGTGCAGAGAGAAATTGTTACACGATTTGGAAAATAATAGATGTTAGCTTGGTTGGATGGCTTTTCAGAATTGGATGGAGGTAGGTAGAGTCAAAGAGAAATAGATATTAGAACAGATAGTGTGGGGAAATTTTCATCTATTTCCACACAGATTCACGATTCAAATTGTATGGCTGTTCCGCAGACAAACTTTGCGGTGAGTATTCATCCGTAGCCCGTAGTGGTTAGCGGGTGGATGCGCAGGCGCATTAGGTCTTGCTGGCTAAGCGAGAAGAAACTGAGGTCAGACGTTTGTCTTACGACTGAAGTGTTTTCTGACAGACGGATGTCTAAGATAAGTCAAGAAAGCAGGATCCTGGAATTTGTTTATAGATTTGCTTTGGATTCCCGCAAAGATTGCGGCTTGTGCTTTGACTTGCACTATTGCACTATTGCCTATTATTCAAAAGAAGGAGAAGTTAAAGTCCCCTCCGGTACAAAAGGGTTTGAGTCCCTAAGAAGGAGAAGTTAAAGTCCCCTCCGGTACAAAAGGGTTTGAGTCCCTGAACGAGTTTAAGAATGTTATAGGCTTGGGTGGCATTGTTTCTGTCTCGAGGGACAGCACTGAGTTACGATTGATCAAAGTGAATGCAGAACATGTTTAAATGTGGTTGGAAAACATGTAGGAAAGTCGAAGACACAAAGTTAGGCCAACACGATTGGATAGGAATGGTCAATCTATGTTGAGCACAAAATGTGTGGTTTGATTGGGTGTATTGAGCATTATGGACGTGAATGTACGGAGATGTGTCATCACTGTTGAAAGTTTTCTGGAAATTGGGGGCAAACTCGCAAATTCTTGACCGTAAATTGAAGTCCGAACTGGTGACGAAGGCTACTATGTTGACACACGTACACAGATGAAACACTTGGGAGAGACTTTGTTATATTCTCTTCAGATTCTTATGGATGTTTATCGGTTATGACATCGTTGGTAGAGGAGTGACGATTGACTTGTTATATTGTTTTACAACAGTGTGTTAACCGATATTTGATGTTAGATTTACAAATGTCTGATTTGTTTTGAGGATGGAGACAGTCTGTTTTTGAAAATGCTAATGTTAATTCTTTGGCTGAATTCTCCATTTGAAAAGAGGCGCATGCGCTTGAGTCTAGCGGCTCATTCTGCGTGCAGTGGCCCACAACATCATGAGTGATAAAAAAATAAAAAAAGAGAAAACAAAAAATACACTCATCTGAAAGAAAATTTGACGTTGAAAATAGAAATGTATTGGTTTGAAACACATGTGTGTTTCTGTTTCTTTGTCAAAGTTAAGAAAATATTGTGAGTTGGCATACTTTTGATTTGGAAATCATGTACAGACCGAGTTTATCTTATGAGCTTGATTCGATATTGGATTAGTAGGCTATGGCGCTGCTAAATTTCGGTTCTTGGGTCAGATAATTGGTAAAGGCCAGTTTTGGCAACGAAAGCGATATTCATTCGAAGAATTACAATCCAAGGTTATTGAAACGTTTATAGAGTTTTTATGTGTTCAAACGGAAATTTCAGTTTATGTTGTTAAAGGAATGTTTTTTGTTTAGGCCTACGTATTGAATTTATCTGGAAATGTTGCTTCGGTTTTGTGTTGTGTGAATGAGGTTACTGTAATATCTACGTTTGATTGTAACATAACATGTGCGTACTAGATATCCATTGACATGGAAGCAATTGATGGTTTTTATTTTCATTTGTGTGGGAAGTTCACAGATGTGATAATTGTTTAAAGAAATATGTAAAGGGTTATGAAGACGTGATTAGAAAGGTTGATATGATTTTAGTTCCGTTTTAGGCCAGCCTGTTGAACGAAGTCTGTTACAAATTGTTAGGATAGCGTTGGGATCTGAGAGGAAAAGATCAAAGCTGTGACTTTGTTAGCTAGCTAATGGCTAACAACGAAAACGTGGAGAAAGTGCATTTTGCTGTCCTGAGACCGAGGAGAGTCCAGGAAGTTGAATTTGCAATTGTGGTAACGACATTTGTAGCTAACAAATTTACAGACAGATTCAACAGCGATGGCGGCGGGTACAGGCTAGTAAAGGAATTACAGCTTGACATTTGAGATCCAGGATGGGAAGCGTATGACGCATGCGCAGATTCGTAAATTTGAGAAATTGACAAAAACGCAAATTTAGAGTAATACATGATTTTGGAGCGAGTTTTACATACTGATTTGGTTGCTTTTGAAAAATGTTACGTGATGAGTATTTTTGATACATTTGTTAACAAGGTTTTTGTTTGTTTGAGTACATTTTATGTGTTAGAAATTCCGAGGAGAAATGGAGAAAGGTGCATGGGGGCTAAAACAGAGTCCCGTTACGTTGAGATTTTACAGAGGTGATAAGTGAAGAGAAGGTAAGCGCCAACCATCTGTGTTGTCAAAAGAAAAAAAAAAAAAGGAAAAGTTTCAGAGTTTTGCTCTGTCCCAGAGCGCTTGTTTGATTCGAGTTTAAAATGCGTGCTGATAGATAAGCTATGTTTATTTGAGTTGATTCATTGAGTAAAACTAAGAGTAAAAGTGAGAAGTGTTACACTAAACCATATACAAACTACAAAATAGTCAAGTTAAATGTTTTCATTTTGGGGTTTTTTGGTCCGCCAATTTGAGATTTGAGATCTGTGCATTACGCATGCCAAGGGTGTTTTGGCTGGTATATGAATATTCAAAGGAGTATTCTGTATTACATGCTTTGATAAGACATTTGAAAAGTTAAAGAACAAGGTTTTGTTTTATGGGGTTATGTTACTTTTGTTAAATTGTGAATTTAAAGGTTTAAAAAGAAAAAGGAACTATGCATATGCTTTGAAGAAGTATATGGGCAAACATTTTAAGTAAAAAAAAAAGTAAAATCTAAGGTTTTTAAGAGTTTGATAGAGTATTGGATGTAATTTGGTTTTGAAATGAGAAAGAGAAGATTATTACAATGTACTTTTATTTGAGTTTGATTGTAATGTGGTTTTAAGTTTTATTTGGGTGTTTTATCAGAGCCTGTCACAAGGTTTGGGATGAACAGTTAGGCTGTGATGAGGATGTTTTATTGTGGTATTGATGCATGAAGAGGGTTATTATAACTTTTGGGTTTGAATTGATTTGGGAAGACTCATTATGTCTGATAAATTGTGGTTTTGATGGTTTGTGCTAATTAGCCTGTTTTGGACTGCAGCCAAGGCAAGTTATGAAGCTCTACCTATCTAACCTATATAGAAATATACAGGGGGTATACGTTTGGCTAAGATTTATGTTTCATTTTGGAATCATGCAGATTAAATTCTGATTTGGGGTAGTGGATGGTTTTCCTAATGTCTTGGACAAAGAGAGATTTGATTTGGTGAATTTAAATACAGAAAAATAGAAGAGAATCTCAAATATAAAGGTAGTAATTTGAAAGGTTCCTAAAGTGTTTTTAAGAAAAGATAATAAGAGATTAAAAATTGAGGTTATTCTTAATTTGGTTGTTTTCTAAAATAGTTTGATTCTCTAAAGATTGGTTCAAAAGTTGGTTGCTTCAGTGTAAGCTTGTCAATTCATAAAAGGGAAAAGAGTTAAACACATTAGCTGATGGTTAAATACATCATTGGTGTTACATATGGATTTGGGAAAGGTATGGAAACAGGGAGTTTCTTATTTTCACCTGTAGAACAACTTGCTGTATGCAAATGTGGGATTCACTCTAACAATGATGATTATTTCACAGAGAAATGCTAGTGCTGAAACTAGCTGGAGCAGTTTCTATACTACCTGCAAGCAATGATGAACTAACTAGAATATGTTTTTGATGTTGACATATGTTTACAGGAAGTGCTGAGATGGTGTTGCCATGTTCTGATAAGCTTAACTTAACAAATTTGGGTCTACAGGAGTCTTTCGAGAAATTGTTGTGTGACTTTGTTAGAATATTTGTCACAGATTCTTTAAGGGAAGCGCAGGCTTCTTAGAGAGGAAGAGATGACGTTTAGTAATTTATGACTGACTGATGACTGACTGATCCAAACAGAAAGTGACTATGGGGGTTTTATGACTTTAGTGTCAGAAGTTTGGCTCTGTGGTAAGATTGTGGGGGTTTGATGAAATACTGCTAAGTTGAAAATGTTTGACTGTATTTAACCCAGAGTGAGAATTGTGTTTTGTTTGAGTATATTTGACAAGAATTACAGAATGCAGCAGACGGATGGAGAAAGGAATGGTGGAATGGAGATTTGGACTAATCCACAAGAAAATGCATTTTGGAAAAAGGAAGGATATGAGAATGAAATGGAGGTTGTATGGTCTGCATAACACATTTATCTTGAGATTTTGCTCAGTTAACACATGGAAAGATCATGCCTCTACAGTTTGTGTGATATATTAATTTTAACATACATGGGGATTTGTAATGATTGCATATTCATTTTGTTAGACTCATATGTGGAACAAGTAATATGGGAAAAGGGAATTTAACACGTTAAGCTTCACGTTTAAGGTTAGAGAAACTATTTGAGTATTGATAGAAGGAGTTTTTTAGAGTTACATTTTGGAGAAGTGATACTGTTTCATGATTGTTGATGATTGATAGAAGAAGTTGTTGGAAGAAGTTTTAGACATTTCAGGCAGATTTGGGCTCAGTGGTCAAGCTTTTGGTAATTTAGATTATTCTTCAATTAGATTTTTCTTTTCTTTGAGGATATATAATGATAATGGGTCACACTTGGTTAAGGAAGTTATTTTTGGAGTTGATAGGAGTCAACATTGTGTCAATTACTTCAGTTGAATGAGAAAATGGGATCTTGAAGATGAAGTCGGACGACAAGAAGTCAGTTAACTTTTTAACTGACCTTTGTGAGTGTGCTTGTTTATCACTGTGCAACCCTTTGTAGTGTACTTTGTGTGAGATTCACAGGCAGGTGGAGGTTATTCTTCTTCCGGTGACTGGACCGCTGCATGATTTGATACCAGGGGACTGGATCGTGGTGAAGGACCTGAAACGCAAGTCCTGGTACCATACCAGATTCTCCTGACGACTAATCCGGCGGTTAGGATCGAGGGGAGAGCAACGTGGATACACGCTAACCATGGCGAGCGTGCGCCTTGCCTGGAGACGGAAGGAGAGGATGCGCGTTCTGCGTAGTACCAAGGAAAACTCAGAGTCTGTGCGCATAGTGCAGTTCTTTGAAAGTTGCTGTGAGCAATTTGATCGTCGTTTGCAATTGGTTTGACTAGACTACACTGCCTGAAAGAAGATTGCCTATAGCCAACTGAAGATGGAAGAAGAGATCAATGTGAATGATAGTATGAAATCAGATTTACAGAAGAAGATATTAATGTGTTTGCTTCTGATGTTCTAAATATAAGGGTATGTTTAGATTGATGGTAATACATTTGCTTTGTGTATGTTTGTATTCGGTATGGATGTTTTTTACTGAGTTGCATTGCATACTTATTTTGATGTTGATTTTTATTTTTCTCAATGCACTGTTTGAATTATGGTGTTGTTTAAAAAAAAAAAGAATGGAAATGTAATGGAAATGTTGGTCATATGCATAGATGTATGTGTATGAAATCTATAATCTTCTATGTTCATTGGTAAGAGACAGGAAGGGAAGATAATTAAGTTGAGTTCAAAGGAATGTGAGGTGCTGATGGCTCTGTGGGCAGCTTGCCCTGGGGGATGGGTGAAGCATTTTATATGGCCTTCTGTCCTCTGGTTACTGTAAGGGGTCAATGAG